>NC_068430.1:69857565-69867565 GCF_023373465.1 Oncorhynchus keta | reverse complement strand
TAAAGTTATACCATACTCTGCTATAAATAACCAAAATATCATGTCTTTCCTTTGTTTTGGTGTAAAGAAGCACAAGAACATTAGGAAAATATTGAAATTTAATGAACTATCCTTTTACAAAACATTTCATGAAACACCTCATATTTCCTTAGACAAATGTGCAATTTACTTTTATCATTCACAAATATGCATTGCAACTGATCCCACTGATTGTACAAAGGCACAAAACTTTAATTGGTACTGAAAAATATAGTAATGCACTTTAAGATTAAATGAGACTTTTAAAGAAAGGAATTTTTAAACCACTTACACATACGCATATAAAATCTAAATGTAATCCCTGCGTACACCTTACAAACTAAGGAGAGTGATTTTAAATGTGTAATGAAGAAAGTGTTCGCCTGTCCTGTAAATCTGTAAACTTCATACATGAAACATACATACACATACAATACATACTGAAAATGTATGGAGTTGTATGAACAGTAGAATTCCATCACACAACTTTTGTTTTGAAGCTGCTGATTAAAGTGCACATTTTTTAAATCACCACAGTAAGGATTCATCTTCACAGAGCTGTATTCTTTCAATGCAAACAGTATCTAAGGCAGCATTTTAAAGGTGTTAGTCTAGTCTGGACTTGTATTTCTACCTGAAACTTGGCATCTTTTGGCCTGTACAAGTGCATCAACACCAGGTGTCATGTCCTGACTAGCTGTCACTTTCAGAATGTCATTTAAGTGCTTGTTTGTGAGCCTTGAACGCATTTTTGTTTTATTGATATTCATCACTGAGAAAATTTGTTCACAAAGGTAGGTTGTCCCAAACATGCACAACATTTTAGCAGCCAGGGCTGTTAATTTGGGGTACCCTGGTAGTAGATACTGATAAAATCAGGGCAGGGTTGCCATTTGCCAGTTGCATCTCCCACAAAGTCAGCTTCAACTTAAATGCATGTATGTTGTCAGAAAACTGTGTGACAACTTTTTGCGGCCTTGCAACATTTTGTTCAGATTGTTCAAGTGTTCAGTAATATCAACCAAGAATGCAAGGTCCCGTAGCCATTCCTGAGATTGTAATTCCAACACCGGTTTTCCTTTTTCTCCATGAACTGTCCGATTTCCTCTCGTAGATCAAAGAAATGCCTCGGCTTAACCATCTCACTTCAGTGTGGTATGGCAGGCTGTGGGTAATGTTGCTGTCGCTGAGAAGTTTGTCAAACTGACGATGGTTCAGACCTCTGGACCGGATGAAATTTACAGTGCGAACAACCACCTCCATGACGTGGTCCATTTTCAGCGACTTGCAACACAATGCCTCCTGGTGCAAAATACAGTGAAATGTCCAGAAACGATCTCCTCCATTAAGGGCTTGTACTTTGTCTTTGAACTTTGTCGCGACACCTGCTTTCTTTCCGACCATGGATGGCGCGCCGTCTGTAGCCAGGCTGACAGCGCGGGACCAGTCCACTCCAACTCTGTCCAATGCAGCAAGGACAGAGCCGAAAATGTCCTCGGCTGTTGTGGTGTCCATCATTGGCACCAACTCAAGAAACTCTTCAGTAACAGTCAATGTCTCATCAACTCCTCGAATAAATATGGCCAGTTGGGCCACGTCTGTGATGTCAGTGCTCTCGTCAATTGCCACGGAAAATGCAATAAATGACTTGACTCTCTGTTTCAATTGACTGTCTAAATCTGCCGATAGTTCGAAATCCTCTCTGCTATAGTATTCCTCGTCATGCTAATATTGGCAAAAGCTTGTCGCTTCTCGGGACATACAAGTTCAGCCGCCTTCATCATGCATCGTTTAACAAAGTCACCGTCGGAATACGGCTTCGATGCTAATGCTATTTCGCTAGCAATTAGGTAGCTGGCTTTTACCGCTGCTTCACTGACTTCTCGGCTCTGGATGAAAGTTGACTGCTGTTTCCTCAGACCCGCCAGCAATTCGTTAATCTTATCTCTTCTCAGTTGTCCTTGCAAGCCGTCATATTTTTCGCTGTGATGAGTCTCGTAGTGGCGTCGAATATTATATTCCTTCAATACCGAAACTTGTTGCAAACACACCAAGCACAAAGGTTTTCCGTGCATCTCTGTAAATAAATAGGACGTGGTCCATTTTTCTTTGAAAATTCTACACTCCTTATCTACTTTTCTCCGTTTGGATAACGACATTTTGGCTAATGAGGGTGTAGTGGAGAGGTAGAGACATTAACAATCTTAACAACGTCGTAACAAGCAGCAGATGGCGCATTGATACCGTCTGCTGTTTTCAGTCTGTCTCAGTGATGCGGCTTGTCTTAAAAAAAAAAATATTAATTCCATGTCTTTTATGCATTTTTTTCCACTTTCAAATTATCCTGCGGGCCTGATCGAACCTCCTTGGGGGCCGGTTCCGGCCCGCGGGCCGTATGTTTGACACCCCTGCTCTACAGGGTAATTGATTGACTTAAGTAGATGGAGGGAAACCTTACCCCCCTTCTTCTTCGTTCCTGTAGCACTGAATGATCTGTCATCCTGGTGAATGGTACTTGTCACACAGCGTGATCTATCTTTCCCCTTAACTGTCACTTTCATGTCTATCTGTCAATGTGGGTTTTGTTTACTTGTCCGCTAACGGAACAGAACAGTGACCGACTGTTGACCAGTGTTTTTGGGATGTGTTCCAACTGAACAAACCCTCTGTATAGCCTCGCCTTGCCTTGAACCCTGGGTGGGGTCGATAAAGTATTGAAACTCGTGGGGATGTCTCAGGAAGGACAGCCGTTGATGTTCCTGTTCTGTCTGCCAGGATGAATTATTTTCTGTTGTGGGGAGAGACAGATTACATCCTAAACGGCATCTTATTCTCATTATAGTGCGTTACTTTTGTCCAGAGCCCTATGGTCAAAGGTAGCGCACTATAAAGGGAATAGGGAGCCGTTTAGGGCACAGCCATGGTCAAAGCCGTTCAAATATGTCTTGGCTGTGGGCTTTGGTTTTAAGGCATAGAGATAGCTTTGTATGACATATGCATTAAATGAATGTAGAGTGTGAGGGATGCTGGAGCAGATCTTAAGATCCTAGAGGGAGACACCATTGTATATACTGTATCACTACTGTATTGGAAAGTGGGTGGGTTCGCCTGGTTCCAGATCTGTTTGTGCTGTCTTGCCAACCCCCATGGTCAATGAGTTGGCAGGACAAATCTGTGACTCGGCTGGATGGGTGTATGTGTGTGGTAGAGCATGTGACTTCCTCTTATTGTAACCTAGGCTAATCAGTATGACTGAACAATGGAATTTCAGCTTGTTCAGTGGGTCAGATATATACTGTGACTAAGCTGTTTATCCACACGTTCATACTTAAAAAGGGTTTGAGGTAGACATTAGCCATCTTAACGTGTTATCATGGGGATGTTATAGAAATAGTTGCTTAGCCATAGCATAAGATGCACGTGCGTGAGTCACCATTATCAAATCAAAGTTTAATGGTTGCGTACACAGATTTGTAGATGTTATCGCAAGTTAGCTAGGAGCTAGAAACTTTGGGTGATTGTGTCTATTAGCGCCATCTTATCTGTGCTATGTGCATCTTAAAGGGATAGCTCAACCAATATGTACATCTTAAAGGGATAGCTCAACCAATATGTGCTTCTTAAAGGGATAGCTCAACCAATATGTGCTTCTTAAAGGGATAGTTCAACCAATATGTGCTTCTTAAAGGGATAGCTCAACCAATATGTACATCTTAAAGGGATAACTCAACCAATATGTGCTTCTTAAAGGGATAGCTCAACCAATATGTGCTTCTTAAAGGGATAGTTCAACCAATATGTGTTTCTTAAAGGGATAGTTCAACCAATATGTGCATCTTAAAGGGATAGTTCAACCAATATGTGCTTCTTAAAGGGATAGCTCAACCAATATGTGCTTCTTAAAGGGATAGCTCAACCAATATGTGCTTCTTAAAGGGATAGTTCAACCAATATGTGCTTCTTAAAGGGATAGCTCAACCAATATGTACATCTTAAAGGGATAGCTCAACCAATATGTACATCTTAAAGGGATAGCTCAACCAATATGTACATCTTAAAGGGATAGCTCAACCAATATGTGCTTCTTAAAGGGATAGCTCAACCAATATGTACATCTTAAAGGGATAGCTCAACCAATATGTGCTTCTTAAAGGGATAGCTCAACCAATATGTACATCTTAAAGGGATAGCTCAACCAATGTGTGCTTCTTAAAGGGATAGCTCAACCAATATGTACATCTTAAAGGGATAGCTCAACCAATATGTACATCTTAAAGGGATAGCTCAACCAATATGTGCTTCTTAAAGGGATAGTTCAACCGTATCCATGCTAATATTGGACTTCTATAGGTTTAGAAAATGCTAGCTAGCTAAGTAAGCGGTTGGTGACAGTGGCTAAATAAACAAAACAAAAGCATGGATTGCGCTCTGTTCTTGTCCATGGACTGCTTTCAGGGTAAGACCAATAAGTAGATTTTTGTCATTGAGGTAAACTATCCCTTTTAATATCTCTCTTTCCCACACACAGAGGTTTGGAGAGTGAAGGCAGAAGCACACGTCAGACTTTTGCATGAATTTTTAAATAGAAAAGAGCAGGAAATGCTTTGTGGTTAATGATCAATGACATTTCCGTCCGTTCTGAAGCCTAAAAGGCAACTTTTTGATAGTTTAGTAGTGGCTGACTGCCCATATCTACAAGCCAATATGATTTTCAGATTGTTTGTTATATTGCATGGTGATATCTGGGTGCTTTGCAGTAATATTATACTGTAATGATTTACCTTCAACTTGTTTTCCTTCTAACTTTGGTCTTACTTTGTTTCCCATCTGTTTTTAAAATCAGCTCCAACATGCTTCAAGAACACTGAGTTTAATCAGAATGACTAATAGCAGTTAATCAAAGTCAATCATCATTTGCTAAATGTAACCGACAAGTTGTTTGGAGCATAGAACACGAACCCAACGAACTTCCTTAAACCACCAGGTTCTCCAATTCCCCCAATGAGATCACATCTATTCAATTAAATACTTGTTCTTTTCTTTACCAGAACCCTCATTTAATTTCCTTAGAAACTGACTGCTTTACATGAGATATAAGACATTGGTGCCTTTTCCTCATCCACTTCCTGAGTGCTGATCTAGGATCAGTTTAGCCATACTGAATGAGATTACACGGACAGCGAGGACCTGATCCTACATCAGCACTCATCCTACAGATGTTTTATGAATTTGGGCCTTTTGTTTCAGCTGAGGAACAGGTGGTTGGTGTATCTGCAATGACAGTAAGATTAATGGTTTGAGATCTTAGCTGGTTGACATCAGATCCAATGATCCCTTTGTGATTAAGTGGTTACTTTAGTCCATCTGTCTGTCAAGATGATGTTTTGTCTGGATGGACAGACAGTAAGTTCAGTAGTTCACCCATCTGACAGGTTGTTGCATATTGGGATCCCCATTAGCTTTTGCCGAAGCAGCAGCGATTCTTCCTGGCATCCATACAAAAACATCAAACACGACAATAACACGGATACACTAATAGACAAGAACAGTCACACAAATGGGAAATACAAAACAATACAACTAAAGAATAATGTGTGTGTGTGTGTGTGTGTGTGTGTGTGTGTGTGTGTGTGTGTGTGTGTGTGTGTGTGTGTGTGTGTGTGTGTGTGTGTGTGTGTGTGTGTGTGTGTGTGTGTGTGTGTGTGTGTGTGTGTGTGTGTGTGTGTGTGTGTGTGTGTGTGTGCGCGCGCCGCGCGCGACCTGACAAGGGAAACTCTGTAACCTAGTTACAGCCTCAGGGTAATGTTTATTTCTGGTCAGGTCAAGTGGGCAGGAAAAGTCCTAGCCTGCCCATTATGTCTGAAGGGAGGCTGGGGCTTCAGGAATCCCATGATAGGCTGGTGCTGCTACATATCTAATGGATATCGACCAATTTTGGTATCTCTTTGCATATGAAAGATAGTCTCGCCATATCTTCCCCACCCAGGATGTGAACTCGAAACCCTCGACATAAGAACACAGCATATAGGTTCCCTGAACTTTAGACTTCATCACTGTCGTTCGTTCCTCAGCAGGAATCAACATAGGAGGGAGTGACTCTCTTAGCTGTATATTACAACCAGTAGTTAAACATGAGGGACATGGTTATAGTAGCACGCTATTGTAGTTTGTGGTGCGTTTCATTTGAGTTTTTATCTGCAGTATAAGTCTAGAGATGACATAGTGTTAGCCTTCCCATAGACTCTGTTTACAGTATGGTCTGCATGGCTCCATGTCTGCAAAGCCACAAAATTGCATGGAGTTAGTTACAGCACATAGGCTACACCACTAACTGATTGTGACCTTTTCCAAGTTAATACTGATTCCTCTATTAACTTTGGATGTTTCATTCAGCTTTTACACAACATTCGTCCCTTTATACCAATTTGACATTTACTTTCTTCACTTATCAGCTTAATCTACATATTGGGGGTTTAATCCTCATATTAAAGCCCGAAACCTCCCCAGTCCAGATGAAGACCTCTGAGGTAATAAAGGCTGCGAGGAAAATAAAGGTCAGAAGTGGATGGGAGGGGGTCCCCTCCTTCCCTCCCCGTCAGTCCTAGAGAGTTTCTGCCTTGCATGTGAAGGCCAGATGTAGTGAACAGAGGCTGCTTCCCAAATGCTGTCCTATTCCCTTTATAGTGCACTACTTTTAAGCAGGACTCGTAGGGCACTGGTCAAAAGTGGTTCGCTATGGAGAATAGTGTGCCATTTGGGATGCCAACCAGAGTGAATGTGGAGGCCAGGGGTTGAAAGAAAATGTCAGTCTGAATTACAGTCCCTGGTCTAGTGTTTACGTGGCATCCCGCATCAGATTCCAGCGTGATGTAGAAATGCCTAATAGGGTTTACGTGGGGACTGCCGGGCTGGGGAGGGGTAACACAAAGAAGAAGACAACACCACGTGGTTATGACAGCTCATCTACCCAAGAAACAACAAATGTAGTCATTCTTCCTGCCTCACTAGGACCTTGTCATTCTCTGCATTGAACCTCATCACACAGCTCTTTAAGTGTCAGCGTATCATCCTCTGCTATTATCATCCTTTGTCTGTATGTCAAGATACAGCTGAATAATGTGCTTATAGAAAACCCATAGCTAGGGCCCCCCGAGTGGCGCAGTGCTCTACACTGCATCACGGTGCTTGAGGCATTACTACGGACCCCGGATTTGATCCCAGGGTTCGTCTCCCGGTCCGCGACCCATGAGGCGGCGCACAATTGGCCCAGTTTCACCCGGGTTAGGGGAGGTTTTGGCCGGTCGGGATGTCCTTGTCCCACTCTAGCGATTCCTTGTGGCGGTCGAGCGACTCCACGCTGACTTCGGTGCCAGTTGCACAGTGGCTCTCGAACTTCGCCTCTCCCGAGTCTGTACGGGAGTTACAGCGATGGATATCACGGAAAAGGGTGTAAAAAGTACAAAATAAATATATAAAATTAAAGTAAGAAAACCAATAGCACTTTCACCCAACATTGGCTGCAGTGAGTGCAGTCATAACGCAGTGCAGGGAGTGCAGTCATAACGCAGTGCAGTGAGTGCAGTCATAAGCCAGTGCAGTGACAATACAAGCAGACAGTCCAACAATGCCCAACATTAAGAGATATTTGCTCTCTATTGTAGAGGTTGGCTTGGAGAGTGTAGCTGCATTTGCTTAGCTCTTGTGTCGGCCAAGGTCTCTCCCAAAGAGAAATGAGAAAGATAAATGTTTTAGCAGCCAGATCCCACTGTGACTGAGTGACGTGACTCAAAACAGAAGGAGAGAGAGAGAGGGGAGGGATGGCGAGAGAGTGAGAAATGGAGAGAGAGAACCAAACACAGTCCCAGTCTAAATAGAAAGAGAAAGAGGGTGGAGACATCAACTATATATTCAGGCAAACGCCAAAAGAAGCACAATTGAAATTGAAAAAAAAACAAAACAAAAATGACCACAGATGACAACTGGTTTGATGCAGATTGTAAAATTATAAGGAAAAAACTTAGAACACTATCCAACCAAAAGCAGAGAGACCCAAATAATGGTGAATTACGCCTTCATTACTGTGAGACTTTAAAACTCTATAAACGTAACACTCAGAACCATAAAAGCACAGTACAACAGCAAGCAGCTGACACTAATTGAGGAGTCCATAAACACACACAACTTCTGGCAAAATTGGAAAAAAATAAAATAAATCTTAACAAGAGGAATTAGCGAAACAAAATGGTGACATATGGACAACCCGTTTAAAAACACTCTAAAACACCGTTCAAATTGACACAAACGCAGAACAACGACAAATTCATGAGAAGTTGAATGGATTAGAAAAAGCTATAAAGGACAATCAAAATCCACTGGACTCCCCAATTACTGACCAGGAGCTCTATGAGAACTTCAGGCTCTCAAATTTAAAAGGCATGCGGACATGATGGCATCCTAAATGAGATGCTCAAACTCACTAGTGCAAAATTTCAATTGGCTATATTAAAACTGTTTAATTTGATCCCGAGTGTAGGTTATTTCCCTGACATCTGGAATCAAGGACTCATAACCCCAATCTTTAAGAACGGAGACAAATTTGACCCCAACAATTACAGAGGCATTTGTGTGAACAGTAACCTGGGGAAGGTTTTCTGTAGTATTATAAATGTAAAAGTTCTAAACTTCCTTAATAAGCACAGTGTCTTGAGTAAAAGCCAAATTGGATTTATACCAAAACATTGCACGACTGATAATATTTACACCCTACACACCCTGATAGATAAACATGTCCACCAAAATAATACCAAAATTTACGTTTGCTTTATCGACTTCCAAAAAGCATTTGATTCTATTTGGCATACCGGACTGTTCTACAAAGATATTGAAAGTGGAGTAGGGGGTAAAACAAATGACATAATTAAATCAATGTATACTGGCAATACGTGCAGCATTAAAATTGGTAAGAAAAAAAATGAATTCTTTAACCAGAGGGGGGCCTTCGTCAGGGTTGCAATCTGAGCCCTGCACTCTTCAATATTTACATTAACGAATTGGCCACTATTCTAGAAAAAACCTCAGCCCCTGGTGTTAGTCTCCACAATTCAGAAGTGAAATGTCTACTCTTTGCAGATGACCTATGCCTGCTGTCACCCACAGCACATGGCCTACAGCAGAGCCTGGACCTGCTAGAGCAGTACTGCCAGACAGGGGCCCTGCCAGTAAACCCCAAAAAGACTAAAATAATTATTTTCCAGAGAAGATCCAGATCTCAGGGAACTAGACCAACATTCTCAATTGGTACACAATATATAGAGTGCTGTACACACTACAATTACTTAGGTTTAAAAATAAGCTCAACTGGACACCTTAATGAGGCAGTGAATGAGCTAAGAGAGAAAGCACGCAGGGCATTCTACGCCATTAAAAAGCAAATTCAAATTGAAATTTGGCTAAAACTAATTGATTATGTCATTGAACCAATTGCACTTTATGGCAGCGAGGTGTGGGGTCCACTTGCAAAACAAGATTTCATCAAATGGGACAAACACCCCATTGAAACTCTGCATGCAGAGTTCTGTAAGATTATCCTACATGTCCAGAGGAAAACTACAAACAATTCATGCAGGGCAGAATTAGGCCAATATCCACTAATAATAAAAACTCAAAAAAGAGCAATTAAGTTTTGGAAACATCTAAAATACAGTGACCCCCCTCATATCATTACCAAGCACTGCAATGCCAAGAGCTGAGCAAAGAAAAGAGTCCCCTCATCCAGCTGGTCCTGGGGCTGAGTTCACAAACTTGTTCTACTAACACACGGAAACCTCAGGACCAGAACATCCAATCAATCAGGATAAACCAAATTACAACGCAGTCAAAACAAAACTACATTGCTTATTGTGAAACACAAACACAAGCACAAAGCAAAATGCTTTGTGAGTGTCATTTCCCCAAATATGAAACCCTTATTCAAGGTTTCAAA
>NC_068430.1:69842565-69852565 GCF_023373465.1 Oncorhynchus keta | reverse complement strand
TTCTGTGATGGTCATATGCAGTGTATCACAACCACATGAGGATGGATTGAAGTACTTTCTGCAAAACACTGTGTTTTGATGTGAATCAGTGCTCTCTACCAGGGCAAAGATATTATGTTTGGTTCGCGCTGTAGAGACTGTTCAGTTCCTGCTGTTTGTAATCAGGAGGGAATAACAGGAACAATATGATGTTGATGAGATGTTTGTGTGCTGAGCACCATGGACTGAATAACATCCCCTTTTCCTCTCTTCCTCCCTTTCTTCTCCTCTTCCTCGGGCCTACAGTGTGGATGTACGGCTTTACCGACAGTCCAAGGAAAGAGGCCTCAGGTAGTCCTACTTGTGTGCGTGGCACAGGAGGCTGGTGGGAGCTTGATTGGGGAGAACGGGGCTCGTGGTAATGCCGGGAGAGGAATCAGTGGAATGGTATCAAACACATCAAACACTTCCATGTGTTCGATGCCCTTCCATTTGCTCCGTTCCCAGACATTATGAAGAGCTGTCCTCCCTTCAGCAGCCTCCTGTGGTGTGGGGGTGGGGTGCATACGCTTGTGCCTGTGTGTTTGTCGCAACGCTGGTGTGTGTGTTGTGGTGGCTATGCTTTCTATAACCACATGCCCATCGGCTTTTCCATGTTTGTCCATTTTTTTTTGGGGGGTTCACTTCTTTTGCTTCGCGTGCATTCACTGACTGTCACTGGTTTCTGTTTATTTCCTTACCCATCTGCTCAAGATCAACCGTTCACGTTCTGTGTTACTTTACTGACTTTAATCTCTGCATCCCTATGGACCTGCCTGACTGGATGGCTGTCAAACATTCAATGCACTTTAAACACCTTGCCGAACACCTTGCCGAACACCTTGCCGACTGTAGCTGCCTGGCCACAGTGTGTTATACAGTACATTTTAAACCAGGAGTCTGTTTTTTATGCTTGAGTTCAACATGTGGGTCTAAGATCATGGTGGTAAATTAACGACAATGAGAGAGAGAGAGACAGAGAGGGGAGAGAGAGAGAAACAAACAGGGTGAGAGCGAGACAGAGTGAGAGAGAGAGGGACAAACAGAGAGAGAGAGAGACAGAGTGAGAGAGAGAGAGACAGAGAGAGAGGAGAGAGAGAGAAACAAACAGGGCGAGAGAGAGACAGAGAGAGACAAACAGAGAGAGAGAGAGAGAGAGAGACAGAGAGAGAGGAGAGAGACAAACAGAGAGAGAGCGAGACAGAGTGAGAGAGAGAGAGAGACAAACAGAGAGAGGGGAGAGAGACAAACAGAGAGAGAGCGAGACAGAGTGAGAGAGAGAGGGACAAACAGAGAGAGAGGAGAGAGACAAACAGAGAGAGAGCGAGACAGAGTGAGAGAGAGAGGGACAAACAGAGAGAGAGCGAGACAGAGTGAGAGAGAGAGGGACAAACAGAGAGAGAGGAGAGAGACAAACAGAGAGAGAGCGAGACAGAGTGAGAGAGAGAGGGACAAACAGAGAGAGAGCGAGACAGAGTGAGAGAGAGAGGGACAAACAGAGAGAGAGGAGAGAGACAAACAGAGAGAGAGCGAGACAGAGTGAGAGAGGGACAAACAGAGAGAGAGGAGAGAGACAAACAGAGAGAGAGAGCGAGACAGAGTGAGAGAGAGAGGGACAAACAGAGAGAGAGCGAGACAGAGTGAGAGAGAGAGGGACAAACAGAGAGAGAGGAGAGAGACAAACAGAGAGAGAGCGAGACAGAGTGAGAGAGGGACAAACAGAGAGAGAGCGAGACAGAGTGAGAGAGAGAGGGACAAACAGAGAGAGAGGAGAGAGACAAACAGAGAGAGAGAGCGAGACAGAGTGAGAGAGAGAGGGACAAACAGAGAGAGAGCGAGACAGAGTGAGAGAGAGAGGGACAAACAGAGAGAGAGGAGAGAGACAAACAGAGAGAGAGCGAGACAGAGTGAGAGAGAGAGGGACAAACAGAGTGAGAGAGAGAGGGACAAACAGAGAGAGAGGAGAGAGACAAACAGAGAGAGAGCGAGACAGAGTGAGAGAGAGAGAGGCAAACAGAGAGAGAGGAGAGAGACAAACAGAGAGAGAGCGAGACAAACAGAGAGAGCGAGAGAGACAAACAGAGAGAGAGAGAGACAGAGTGAGAGAGAGAGAGACAAACAGAGAGAGAGGAGAGAGACAAACAGAGAGAGAGCGAGACAGAGCGAGACAAACAGGGAGAGCGAGAGAGACAAACAGAGAGAGAGAGAGACAGAGGGAGAGAGAGAGAAACAAACAGGGCGAGAGAGACAAACAGAGAGAGAGAGAGACAAACAGAGAGAGAGGAGAGAGACAAACAGAGAGAGAGCGAGACAGAGCGAGACAAACAGAGAGAGCGAGAGAGACAAACAAATCAAATCCAAATCAAATTTTATTTGTCACATACACATGGTTAGCAGATGTTAATGCGAGCGTAGCGAAATGCTTGTGCTTCTAGTTCCGACAATGCAGTGATAACCAACAAGTAATCTAACTAACAATTCCAAAACTACTGTCTTATACACAGTGTAAGGGGATAAAGAATATGTACATAAGGATATATGAATGAGTGATGGTACAGGGCAGCATACAGTAGATGGTATCGAGTAAAGTATATACATATGAGATGAGTATGTAGACAAAGTAAACAAAGTGGCATAGTTAAAGTGGCTAGTGATACATGTATTACATAAGGATGCAGTCGATGATATAGAGTACAGTATATACGTATGCATATGAGATGAATAATGTAGGGTAAGTAACATTATATAAGGTAGCATTGTTTAAAGTGGCTAGTGATATATTTACATAATTTCCCATCAATTCCCATTATTAAAGTGGCTGGAGTTGGGTCAGTGTCAATGTCAGTGTGTTGGCAGCAGCCACTCAATGTTAGTGGTGGCTGTTTAACAGTCTGATGGCCTTGAGATAGAAGCTGTTTTTCAGTCTCTCGGTCCCAGCTTTGATGCACCTGTACTGACCTCGCCTTCTGGATGATAGCGGGGTGAACAGGCAGTGGCTCGGGTGGTCCTTGATGATCTTTATGGCCTTCCTGTAACATCGGGTGGTGTAGGTGTCCTGGAGGGCAGGTAGTTTGCCCCGGTGATGCGTTGTGCAGACCTCACTACCCTGTGGAGAGCCCTACGGTTGAGGGCGGAGCAGTTGCCGTACCAGGCGGTGATACAGCCCGCCAGGATGCTCTCGATTGTGCATCTGTAGAAGTTTGTGAGTGCTTTTGGTGACAAGCCAAATTTCTTCAGCCTCCTGAGGTTGAAGAGGCGCTGCTGCGCCTTCTTCACGACGCTGTCAGTGTGAGTGGACCAATTCAGTTTGTCTGTGATGTGTATGCCGAGGAACTTAAAACTTGCTACCCTCTCCACTACTGTTCCATCGATGTGGATAGGGGGGTGTTCCCTCAAGTCCACAATCATCTCCTTAGTTTTGTTGACGTTGAGTGTGAGGTTATTTTCCTGACACCACACTCCGAGGGCCCTCACCTCCTCCCTGTAGGCCGTCTCGTCGTTGTTGGTAATCAAGCCTACCACTGTTGTGTCGTCCGCAAACTTGATGATTGAGTTGGAGGCGTGCGTGGCCACGCAGTCGTGGGTGAACAGGGAGTACAGGAGAGGGCTCAGAACGCACCCTTGTGGGGCCCCCGTGTTGAGGATCAGCGGGGAGGAGATGTTGTTGCCTACCCTCATCACATGGGGGCGGCCCGTCAGGAAGTGCAGTACCCAGTTGCACAGGGCGGGGTCGAGACCCAGGGTCTCGAGCTTGATGACGAGCTTGGAGGGTACTATGGTGTTGAATGCCGAGCTGTAGTCGATGAACAGCATTCTCACATAGGTATTCCTCCTGTCCAGGTGGGTTAGGGCAGTGTGCAGTGTGGTTGAGATTGCATCGTCTTTGGACCTATTTGGGCGGTAAGCAAATTGGAGTTGGTCTAGGGTGTCAGGTAGGGTGGAGGTGATATGGTCCTTGACTAGTCTCTCAAAGCACTTCATGATGACGGAAGTGAGTGCTACGGGGCGGTAGTCGTTTAGCTCAGTTACCTTAGCTTTCTTGGGAACAGGAACAATGGTGGCCCTCTTGAAGCATGTGGGAACAGCAGACTGGTATAGGGATTGATTGAATATGTCCGTAAACACACCGGCCAGCTGGTCTGCGCATGCTCTGAGGGCGCGGCTGGGGATGCCGTCTGGGCCTGCAGCCTTGCGAGGGTTAACACGTTTAAATGTCTTACTCACCTCGGCTGCAGTGAAGGAGAGACCGCATGTTTTCGTTGCAGGCCGTGTCAGTGGCACTGTATTGTCCTCAAAGCGGGCAAAAAAGTTATTTAGTCTGCCTGGGAGCAAGACATCCTGGTCCGTGACTGGTCTGGGTTTCTTCTTGTAGTCCGTGATTGACTGTAGACCCTGCCACATGCCTCTTGTGTCTGAGCCGTTGAATTGAGATTCTACTTTGTCTCTGTACTGACGCTTAGCTTGTTTAATAGCCTTGCGGAGGGAATAGCTGCACTGTTTGTATTCGGTCATGTTACCAGACACCTTGCCCTGATTAAAAGCAGTGGTTTGCGCTTTCAGTTTCACGCGAATGCTGCCATCAATCCACGGTTTCTGGTTAGGGAATGTTTTTATCAAACAGAGAGAGAGAGCGAGACAAACAGAGTGAGAGAGAGAGAGACAAACAGAGCGAGAGAGAGAGACCAACAGAGAGACAAACAGAGAGAGAGGAGAGAGACAAACAGAGAGAGAGAGAGAGAGAGAGAGACAAACAGAGAGCAAGAGACAAAAGAGAGAGAGAGGAGAGAGACAAAGAGAGAGAGAGAAAGCGAGAGAGAGAGAGAGAAAGAGAGAGAGAAAAAGAGAGAGAGACAAACAGAGTGAGAGAGAGAGACAAACAGAGAGAGAGAGACCAACAGAGCAGAGAGACAGAGAGAGAGAGAGAGACAGAGAGAGACAAAGAGAGAGAGAGAGAGAGAGAAAAACAGAAAGAGAGAGAGACCAACAGAGAGAGAGAGAGACAGAGTGAGAGAGAGAGACAAACAGAGAGAGAGAGAGAGAGACCAACAGAGAGACAAACAGAGAGGGAGGAGAGAGACAAACAGAGAGAGAGAGAGACAAACAGAGTGAGAAAGAGAGAGACAAACAGAGAGAGAGAGAGAGAGAGACCAACAGAGAGAGAGAGAGAGAGACAAACAGAGAGAGAGAGAGAGAGACCAACAGAGAGAGAGAGAGAGAGAGACAAACAGAGAGAGAGAGACAGATGGAGACAAACAGAGAGACAAACAGAAAGAGAGAGAGAGAGACAAACAGAGAGAGCGAGAGAGAGAGACAAACAGAGAGAGAGAGACCAACAGAGAGGAGAGAGACAAACAGAGAGAGAGAGAGAGAGGAGAGAGACAAACAGAGAGAGAGAGAGAGAGACAAACAGAGAGCAAGAGACAAAGAGAGAGACAGAGAGAGCGAGAGAGAGAGAGAGAGAGAGAGAGAGAGAAACAGAGAGAGAGGAGAGAGACAAACAGAGAGAGAGAGAGAGAGACAAACAGAGAGCAAGAGACAAAGAGAGAGACAGAGAGAGCGAGAGAGAGAGAGAGAGAGAGAGAGAGAGAGAAAGAGAGATAGAGAGAGAGAAAAAGAGAGAACACGTCTGCAGTTCTGCAAATAAATATCTCAACGATGAATGTGTTTTTCTCCAGAAATAAACACATCACATCAAGCTTTTAACAGGAATAGAAAGGGCCTGAATCCCCCAGCATCTGGAGAGCATTTCCCAAATGTTCTCCCAGTCAACTTAGGCGCAATTGGTGCAACATTTAGAGAAAAAAAAAATTGTTTTAGCACTTTCAAAGTGTCAATGTGAGTTTTGAAGAAATAATGATCTGGCCATGGCCCGAGATATTATGAGACTGACACCAACATATAAGCAACTGTTATGATTCATGATGGTTCCTGGTTGTGCACACAACACTCCACCGTATCCATAGAGGCAGCCTACAGCATGTGGAGGGTTGATCCAGTGTTATTTTATAACTAAGTTTGACCCCATTTGCACCCTGTAGCGCCTTACATATGTCCATTTGCCTGCATGTGCTTTGGCCATATCTCAAATGACACCCTATGCCCTATATAGTGCACTACCTTTGACCCGAGCCCACATAGGGTTTGGCTATATAGTATTAGTGCACTCACTGTAGGGAATCAGAGTAATATTATGCTGTCATAAGGGTTAAGAGCAAGGAAAATAGTTTCTCGTTCTCAAACAACATGAGTAGAGGGAGGGGGTAAGGGAATAGGAGATAGGAGATAGGAAATATAAGGCCCATCAGAGAGATTTGAGACTCAGCCTTTGTCTTTATTTGACCATATTAAGCAGTCGCAGACATGGGAATCATCCATGAGGAGTGAAGACTAATAGCGATACCGTGTGTTGTTGGCGAGCCTCTTTGTTTATATAGGCCCATGTGGGGAGACTTTAACTGTGTTATATTCCAATGAAGCGTCTTGAGTTTTGACCGTTACAACTCTGCGTTTCTTAATCCCTTCTCTCTTCCTTGCGACGACGCAGCGTTGGGATGCTGCAGCGCTCATTTTATAATCCTTAGGTTTGCTGGCTGTTGTTCATTTGACCGCAGGAATTGAATTTCACCATGTTCTCAATGACAAACATTTGACAGACATCTTGTGTCAAAGGATTGGGAAATAACCTGTCTTTAAATCCCATTGAATTGTTAAAAACACCAAACATCTTAATAGGCTTTATAGCACAGATAGGTTTGAGTCCCAAATTGTACCCTGGTCCCTATTTAGTGCGCTATTTTTGACCAAGGGCCATATTAGTCTTTAGCCAAAAGGTGTTGGTTTGAAAATGAGATGTGCTGTCATACAGCATTGTCAAAGGCTTGCTCCCAGATCTGTTTGTGCCCGTACAGCCAAGTCGGTCTATGGTGTGGCATGTCAATGACAAGACAACACGAACAGATCTGGGACCAAACCATAGCAAATACACAGGCAATGCTGTCAATGCAGAGGATCCTCACCACCGACATGGTCTATATTCCAGGTCCAATTCCATTAGCTAGAATGATACAATAGCTGGCAACAATCATACAGTATAATCATATTCATATGGACGCAGCTATTGGGTGGGCGTATAATTATGCTGACGGGCCACTGTCTTCATTACCCCACTCACAGTACTTGTTATGCACTCATATCTGTAAGGATTTTTCTTTTAGATAATTATTGGACTAGAGTAGAATAGGAAATAATGCAAATAGGATAGAATCGAGATCTACATGCGGTAGCCACTAGCCAGGTGCTGTGCAGACATAGCATGACTGTTACCCTTTCACACAACAGTAACACACACACAGTAGTGCATTTTAGGATGATCTGCCTCCTGTATGTTCTTCTGTGTTGACCTTTTCTCCAACCTCACTAACTTTGCTTCTGCTCCCAAGTGTGTGTGTGTGTGTGTGTGTGTGTGTGTGTGTGTGTGTGTGTGTGTGTGTGTGTGTGTGTGTGTGTGTGTGTGTGTGTGTGTGTGTCCAATGTTTGCTTTCCTCATTCGTTCGCACAGAAAGTGGAGGTCATTGGACCTAGCTAGGTCCCCGAGAAAAACAAAGATGGCTGCCAGTGTTTTGGGGTTTTTCCTCGTGATGTTTGCAACTGCTCCTGGAAAAGCGACGTAAACAACAGACATGTCACAAAAAGGGACACGCATGTTGACATGATGCTATTTACTGGGCAACGGACCGAGTCCTTGTCTACTGAATCCTAGACAAAGAGTTAGTGGTGGAGGGTGATTAACTTTACTGGAGTGCTGTGATATCAATTTAGGAATACATGGAATGTATATTTAAACTCCTCAGACTCAGGTTAGATAAGACATCATTGTATTTATGAGTAAGGGCGAAGAGAAATCATGTAGAGCCTTTTAGAGAGCAGGAAATGAGTAAAAATGTGAAGAAAAATTCCCAGAGCGTTGGTACAATCATGTCACCTCGCAGATAAACGTCAACAAACAGTGCTTGTGACTTAAATCAAACACACACCACGTGAACTTTGTAAATGAAGTCATTGCTGGCACTCAAGAGTTTATCATTGGGAGCTACAATGAAGAGAAGAGAGAGGGGGAAAAGGAGAGAAAGACAGATGCTGGGCCTATGTTTATGTGAAACACAAGAAGAAACCGTTTCAACTTGGGTTATGCCGCACTCTTGTTTTCTCCCCACCCCTCTCTCTCTCTCTCTCTCTCTCTCTCTCTCTCTCTCTCTCTCTCTCTCTCTCTCTCTCTCTCTCTCTCTCTCTCTCTCTCTCTCTCTCTCCCCCCCGTCCCACTCATATGTTTCTATTTAAGGCCCTGTAGGCCTGACTGCCTTGATTGGCGTGGTACAGCCCCCTGCTCCTCGTCCAACGGCAGGCTCCCAAACAGAGAGAGAGAGAGGAGGGGAGAGAGAGAGAGAACAAGCCACACTACTGATTTTCCAGAGGAAAACCTTTTCTATTCTTCCAGTCCCGACTGGAGTCTGTCTCCAACTCCAACCGTTCAGCAGTTCTCCCTGTCCTCTCCTCCTTTTCTCTTTCTTTTATCCTCTCTTCCCTTCGTCTCTCTTTCGGACGTTTGTTTTGATCATGGAGGCCCCGTAATGAAGAACACGTTTTTCTCTCTCTTTATTTCATCCCTCCTTTTTTCATTTTGACTTCTTTCAAATGCTTCCTGGTCCGTTGGTGTGGGCCGGGGGAAGGTTCCGCTATATGGCCAGACGTTTGGGAATAAAATGCAGCGATAATATCCTGAGCGAGCGTTCTGAGTGGCTGGGGAGGAGTAACGGCGCGGATTCGGCCTATGGCGGCGTACCGTCACCGGGCGCGCGGTGGCGGCGGGCGCTTGCGCCCACCACGGGGTAGGGGTGCCATAGTGGGGACTGGGAGCTGGCTGACGGCGTGTTTCTTCCCGTCCTCCCGTGCAGGCATTGACAGCTCGGACCCTATGGTGCTGGAGCAGTACGTGGTGGTGGCCAACTACGAGAGGCAGGAGAACTCTGAGATCAGCCTGCAGGCTGGGGAGACGGTGGACGTGATCGAGAAGAGCGAGAGCGGTGAGTAGTGTGTTTACACGCTGTATGTGCTGCTATGTGTTGTATTTGACTTATCTTTCTCTCTCACAAACAGACACATACACACACACACAAACACACACACACATACACACGCACACACACACACATACACACGCACAAACCAACTGATGCACAGTCAGCACCTCGTTCCTCCTTTCCTCACATGGTGTCACTCCGTGTTCTGTCTCCTTCCCTCTGCCCCTCTTTGTTCTCAAGATTCCCCCCTTTTATCCCCTTCCTCCCTCTCTACCTCCGTCTCTCCCTTAAGCGTTCTCTCTGTCTTCTAACTGGGGCGTGGCTAAACCTGGAGGCTTGCCGTTTGGTCAGCAGGCTGGTGTGTGTGTGTTTGTGCGCGTGCATGTAGCAGCGTTTGGCTGTGTTGCCCAATCTGTTGCCTTGTGCATCAGGAATGTAGACTTATAATTAACAGTCCACTTTACTTTAGTGGAGAGTGAGATGTGTTACGAGTACCATCTTGGAAAGGCAAAGGTCGACGCGCAAAGTTTTGAGAGGAGAAAGAGCCAGGGAGGCAGTTGTTATTTGGGAGCCTTGGTATAACTGACGGCGTGTACTATTGTCACCCTTGTGTTTTCCTCCAATTTCATTGTACTTCACAATGTTATCAAAAACCAAGGACATGGCAGTTGAGTTGTTGAACCACAGCAAGACTGGAGCTGGATTCTAACTTGCCATGGTAACAAGACATTGACAGCTTGCGCAAGTCAAGATTAACAACCACAACGGCCTAACAGTCTACCAACAGCAGAAAACCCTTTGGCAGTGATTGATACATCCACACACATCTTCCTTCCTTTCCTTTCATATTGGTGTGTGTGTGTGTGTGAGGTGTTTACTCACAGCGTCTTTAGCACATCTTTGAG
>NC_068430.1:69830065-69840065 GCF_023373465.1 Oncorhynchus keta | reverse complement strand
GAAACCCCAAATACCCCCACGATCGGGCACATTCAAACTAAACTAGGACAAGATCCATAAATATTCAGTACTCGGGACAGTTTCAATGTAAAAACATAAAAACAAATAAGAAAACAAGCTGTGCTGTCACCGGAGCTGAACGCTCATATACTCAAACTAGCGCATAGACTAAGCCTGAAAAAGAACCATAAAATCTCAGACAGTTTCAGTACAAAAGTGCAAGAAAAACAAACAAAATATCATCCTTAAGGAAACAAGCTGCATATAATGACCGTCCTTGGAGTTGAAGGTTACTGTAAACATGCTCAAACGTCTCCATACTTCTCCACCATGAGGTCAAAGAACTAGAACAACGATCTACGATGACATCATTGGAGTTGAAGGTTACTGTAAACATGCTCAAACGTCTCCATACCTCTCCACCATGAGACCAAAGAACTAGAACAACAATCTACGATGACATCATTGGAGTTGAAGGTTACTGTAAACATGCTCAAACGTCTCCATACCTCTCCACCATGAGGCCAAAGAACTAGAACAACGATCTACGATGACATCATTGGAGTTGAAGGTTACTGTAAACATGCTCAAACGTCTCCATACCTCTCCACCATGAGGCCAAAGAACTAGAACAACGATCTACGATGACATCATTGGAGTTGAAGGTTACTGTAAACATGCTCAAACGTCTCCATACCTCTCCACCATTAGGCCAAAGAACTCGAGCAAAGACCTACGATGACATCATTGGCAGGCCATGCAAGTCCTAGTGCCTTGTGTATCCCAGAGACCCTCTCCCCCTTTCAGCGCTCTATTGCAACCATGGAGTCTCCATAGCTCTGCTTCTTTATGTCCCTCCACATTTTGATCGCAGAAACACAGGCGGTAATTTCACACTGCAATCTCCCGATTTACCAAAACCCCCTATTTCTTTAATGTTGTTTTAATGCCGCTTTAATGTTCCTCACCCCGTGCATCTCGGCACGATGACAACCTATGCTTTTAAGTTAGCTTCTACCAATCTCATCCAGACTCTGTGCTTCTTCATTCCCCTCTCCCATACAATCTCTACACAGTATATCATGTGCAGTTAGGAATGGTTTAGGGTCAAGCAACAGCCAATGGAAAAACAACATCCACTGCAGTAAAACCACTTTACTGCAGCATCAGTTTCTCCCGCTTCACGCACTGTTTACCTCGATAGTCGCGGGTGTCGGATGTTGTTGTCATACCCTACCCCTACTGCGAGAAGCTAGCAGCCGCGTGCGCTCGAGTTCCACGGCAGCTGTTTCACTGTATAGTGTCAACAAGGCGCCAGTATCACCACGTGAGACTGTACAGTGTGTGTGTGCGTGCGTGTGCGTGCGTGCGCCTGGGAGTGTATGTGGGGTGTGTGTGTGTGCTGATGTCATGAGTTTTGGCTGTGAGATTTGTGTCTGACTGTCCGGAGATTTACGAGCTACTATCTAGTAAAGAGAGATTTATGGGAGGGCAAGGAGTTGGCCACGCCAGAATCCTCTTGAAAAGGGGGAAAGAGGAGGAGAAAAGGAGGAGTGGAGGCTATGTATGGGCCAGTGTCCTGGTTTTCTCCCACTCCGGTCATTCCTTGGACATGGGAAATCACAGAGAGTCTGGAGGGAAGAGGCCTCAGATGGGAAAAACATCACTTGCATGTGTGACCAGAAGTTATATGGAGCAATCAGTTTATTGTGCTTCCTGCAAAAGTTGTTAACCCCATGATATTGATGATATGATATTGATACCATGGTATCAAATGTATATTATATAGAATAGTCTTTGAAGACTGGTAGGTCGGTCTTTATTTGTTCAGTTTTGGCTCTGTTAGAGTTCTGATACCATAGTTGCACGAAAATAACTGGTTAATCAATGCAACCGGGCCTCCATTCTGTGGCTCCATACTGTGGCTGAATATGGAAAATTCCCCTATTTTCTGTGTCCTTACCCCGGCCTAATGGATCTTGCAGGAGGACTGTGATGCTATGCAGCAAACAAGATCCCTCTGGGTTACTGTGCCGCTCCCTCAGCCCACAAACCCAGCCGGAGAAGACATTTGCACCTCGCCTCTCTCTATGCGATCTTTGCCAGGTTGAAGGGGGAATTTGTCACCATAGTCCTAAAGAGCTTAGGCACGCTTACCGTGCAAAACCCGCCTAAACACACATTTACACACATAGTCACGTACTCACACACATGTGTGAAATTATGTATGCACAGGCAAACACGCACGCATAAACACACAGGCTCAAACACACACACACCACCCCTACCTCCCCTCTCACACTGCCTGCTGTGTCCACAGGGGTGTAAGTTAGGTTGGCATAGCCCCCACTAACCCACATATTCTTTCCTGAAATTAACCCAGTTTTGACTGAGTTTGGGCTGGGCTGGGCAGTGGGTGTTGTTTGCCTTGGCCTGGGGCCCTGTGTAGATCAGCTTTAGTAGGGGAAAGCACTGGGCCAAGTTTTACAGAGGGAGGAACACCATTTGTGTCAAATCTTACACTCCATCACTCAGGCGACAGCCACCTCACACACGAGAGGCCATACAGATGTAGGATATAATTTCCACTTTGAAATTTCAGACTTGATTTTCCCTGACGAAAAATGTATCAACCCCGACAAAAATGTACATTTATTATAATAATTATAATCCACATAATAATTTGAATTTCCTGTTGCCGCATGATTATTTTCCTGCTGTTGCAAACTGGCTCAAATTAAGATCCTACATCTGTAGTCTCACATAGCCTATACCTAGGTATACAGTGGTTCTTCCTTTAAAAGTTGTGCTGCCTCAACTCTAGGCAATCAAATCAGACAGACGGCTTCAATCAAAGAGCGTTTAGCGCTAGAGAGTTTAGCTTAGGTTAGCTTAAAGGATGTCCTGGTCAGGCTGTAAAAATGGCTAGCCAGCTTCAATCAGGAAGTCATACTTATAAGCCAACAGATAGCGTAGCAGGCTGTTAGTCATCCTATACATGCTACCCGTAGCGTAATGTTTCACCAAGAGGCACAAGAGTTGCTAATCTACGTCAATCGACTCAACAGAGAGGTTACCTTTAAGCCCTTTAAAATCTCCTGTATAGATAGGGTCACATGAAAGGCCATAGCTGGCCAAAAGACTCACCTACAGGTTTTAAAATAGAGCTTGTTGCCATTAGCATGTTTAGTGAAGTGATATGCATGGCTAAAGCTAGCTTAGTGTAAGCTGCACCTCCCATGCTTTGAAATGGCCAGCCTGTATCAATAAGCATGACACAGGGGGTACTTAGCTGGAAGGAAGCTTTGAGTTGGGCCTCTCTCTCTCTCACACTCACACACACGCACACGTTATGTTCTTCTATCCTCGTGGGGACCTAATATTTATTTAAAGTCAAAATCCTATTTTCCTTAACCTAACCCTTACCATAACCCTAACCCTAACCCTAACCTTTACCCGTAACCCAAACCCTGAACATAACCACAACCCCCCCTACACACACACACACGGCGGTTCAAGTTCAAGGCCTGGGGACGTAGCCCAGGCATGCTGAGCGTGATATTTAGTCAACACGGTCTAATGAACTTCCTTCCACCACGCTATCCCCTTAAACTTGTAACGCAGCTATCAGTAACCAAACCCCCATGTTTTATGTTTTAGGAAAACTTAAAAGCAAGGTAACACAATCTCCACCGTGGGATGTGAGTTCCTCTGTCTCCCGTCCCGTTAGACATTGTCAATAAAGATTTGGGACCTCGAAATAAACTAGGAAGGAACCAACCAGCTCGATGATTCGGATGTCCTCATAACTTCCCCTCAGTTAGAACTGATCAGATGATGCTTTGATGTGTCCCGTCTTGGGTGATTTTTATACGTTTTATGTCTCTTTACATTGCCAATCCGCTACACCATCTTTTCAAACAAAGTTCACACAAAGGGAACGAAAATGTGTTCAAAGGAACTTGTTATTAAAAGACTCTGATGTCATTAGAGGGATTTTTTCTGTTCTTCGTTTGATCCCATCCAACAAAATCATATCCCTAAGGCCTAACTAGGCGTTTATCACATCATATACTGTATCGACTTCTAGAGTTGATGGGATTTCATTTCAATTTCCCTAATTAAATAATCTCGTTCAGGCCGCCCGAGTGGCGCAGCCATCTAAGGCATTGCATCGCAGTGTTGAGGCATCACTACAGATCCGGGTTCGATCCCAGGCTGTGTCACAACCAGCCGTGACCGGGAGTCCCATAGGGCTGTGCACGATTGGACCAGCGTCGTCCAGGTTATTGGAGGGTTTGGCATGGGGGGCTTTACTTGGCTCATCGCGCTTTAGCGACTCCTTGTGGAGGGCCTGGCGCCTGCAGGCTGACTACGTCGTCAGTTGAAACCGTGGTGCGGCTGGCTTCCGGGTTAAGTGGGCATGTGTAAAGAAGCGCGGTTTGGCGGGTCATGTTTCGGAGGACACATGACTCGACCTTCGACCTCTCCCAAGCCCGTTGGGGAGTTGCAGCGATGAGACGAGATCGTAGTTGGATCGCAATTGGATATCACGCAATTGGGGAGAAAGAGGTGGTAAAATACAATATATATATATATATAATATGTTAATAATCTCGTTCTGTATTAGCTTCAGATTTGATTACATATATGCTTTCTTGCAACCTATACGGTATCTTGCTCACACACAGGGTTTGTGTGATTAGATAGAAGGATGAGAATAGTCTCTGCCTTCCAGGCCTGATTCTCCAGTCTCGTTTTAGGCCTCCCGAACCGCCGTAATTGTTCTGGTTCTATTTTAAGCCTCAGCTTTCTGTGTCCCTTAGTTCTGCTTACTCTGCAGAAAGCGCACGTTGTGGTTCAATTCAATATTCTGTCTTCCTGACTCGGGCTCAGCCGCATCCAACTCAGAGCTCGTATCACACAACAGATCTGTTGTTCGTTGTGGCAAAGCAATGAGATGAGTAACACAATCGCGTCGCGTTTGAAATAAGTGTTGTTGACGAAACGTCTTGATGGTCCCATTTCTCCCTTCCATCAATCCAAATGAAGAGAATGAACGGATAGATTCTGTGGTGGTTTTGGACGGGGAAGTGTGTGGAATACTCCCTGCTTTGAAGCCCTGGCCAAACGTCTGCTCTCTCTTTCTCTCTGTCTCTGTATCTCTCTCTTCTCTCTCTCGGTCACCCACTCTCTCTATCTCCATCTTTCTCTCCCTGCTAGGCGTTTACCAGCCAATGATTAGTATGTTCTGCACAATTACTGTAACATTTGTTTTCCATGTGACCTTATTCTCACTGAGCGAAAGGGGGAGATGGAGACAGAGGTGAAAGAGGGAGAAAGCACTGCACTCTGCTAAACCCAACCTATGTTCTACCAAAGCACAACACAGTGGAACTGCTATTAGACTACTTATTACTGTCTGGGTTAAACCAGCATGAGTACTGTCAATGTTAAGAAGGTTTTACACCTGTCGCTATTTGACCTTTTAAGATAGTTCTCTTTAGTTCCACATCATGAATCTGATGAAGTAGAGCAAACTGTTTCATTTCTGTCGGGACACAACCCGGACCCAGAATCTAGTGTTTATTGTAGTCAAAGGCGGCCTAAAAAGTGGTCTGATTTAGTTTTGACAAGGCACCTGTACAATAAAAGGATCGTACTTAGGCAGGAAATGAGCACTCGTGAAAGTATTCCTCTAAATGTCTTTTTACTGCGTTGTTTGAGGTCGAGTGAACTCAGCCTAAGCATGGTTTCTAGTCTAACACACACACACACACACACACACACACACACACGCACGCACGCACGCACGCACGCACACACACACACACACACACACACACACACACACACACACACACACACACACACACACACACACCATTGGTCTCTGCAACCAATAACACTGCCATGATGACTTAAACCTGTTGAAACAGCAGCCCTTCCCTTTTGCTTTCTACTCTACTGTATGTTCAGATGGTGGTCAATATGTAGTTCATTAGACGACCCACCTTTTATATGTCTTGTTTTAGCTTGTTTCATTTTTACAGCTGCCCCCAACCCCCTTTACTGCCCTGCCCCCCTGCCCGCGTCCCACCCCTGCTGGAGATTGACATTTGTTACACCACATTTTCCATGTTCTATGATTCATAACCTTTAGAGGAAAACATGGTCAATTTGTTGTTGTTTGAATCCCAGACTGACCCTTTAATCTCTCTCTAGTCCACCGGCACCGTAATGTATTCCATACACATACAGTATGGTCAAGCAAGATATATAGCTATTTTAGAACATATAGGCATTTAAAATAACTGACCGTCAGCAATGGTTATTCCATTCATATTTGATGTGATATGGTAATGTTAGCCACTGTAATCAAACAAGACATGTATGCTTCCAAGAGAAGCTCTTGTAGCGTGTTAAGATTAGCTCATAGTTTAGGTGGTGTGGCCGTCCCACTACTTTCATATTTTCTGTGTTTATTGGACAGGATAGATAGAAAGAAGTTTATAGCAGGAGAGGAATTGCTAAAGTGGTGGGTCAGATTTGAACCCATGCTCGCAGTGTTAGTACTTGTAATCGCAGTGTTCGTACTTGTAATCGTAGTGTTAGTACTTGTTATCGCAGTGTTAGTACTTGTAATCGCAGTGTTAGTACTTGTAATCGCAGTGTTAGTACTTGTAATCGTAGTGTTAGTACTTGTTATCGCAGTGTTAGTACTTGTAATCGCAGTGTTAGTACTTGTTATCGCAGTGTTAGTACTTGTAATCACAGTGTTAGTACTTGTTATCGCAGCGTTAGTACTTGTTATTACAGTGTTAGTACTTGTTATCACAGTGTTAGTACTTGTTATTGCAGTGTCAGTACTTGTTATTACAGTGTTAGTTCTTGTTATCACAGTATTAGTACTTGTTATTGCAGTGTTAGTACTTGTTGGACCGCTGGAACACCCTAGGGTACATTAAACATTTTATTGATTTTTCACACACAAAACATAGCAAATCCCGCCAACAAACAGAAAAGACACAACAAACATGTTCAACACCAGACAATACCACATAAACAGCTCAATCCCATGATACATCTCTTGGAGCCTAATTGAGCCGCCAAGCCAATTGTATTCCACTGTATGAATGGGGAAACCCTGATTCGAGTCTTCACCAAGGGGCATGTCCTCTCTCTTCTCTGGGAAAACGGGGTTTATTATCTGTCTGTCTGGAAGCTAAATGGCACGGCCAGAAAGAGGGAACACCAACTAACTTCCTACTAACAACTGTCCTGAAAGAGAGAGACGAGAAAAGAGAAAGAACCAGCTTCTGTCCATATTGCAGTTGGACAGAGTGAGTTTCCTGGAAAATGTTGACACACAGACAGTAGTTGGTTGGAACATATGAGAACGTTCCCTCGCTTTCTCTCTCTGGTCTCTCTCTCTCTCTCTCTCTCTTCCTCCACAGTCTCTCTCCACTCTGGTAACTGCCTATGTGTGATGAGATCCAGCAGCCTTTCTGTTTCTAATTTCTCTGCTCTTTAACCGCATCTGACTTTCTCCAGAACTGGGATTTATAGGCAAACTGGGACTTGTCAAAGCCATGTGGTGTCTGTCTACCTGGGAGCTGAATGTATAGGGGAGCTGGGCCTTGTCAAAGCCATGTGGTGTCTGTCAGCCTGGGAGCTGAATGTATAGTGGAGCTGGGCCTTGTCAAAGCCATGTGGTGTCTGTCAGCCTGGGAGCTGAATGTATAGGGGAGCTGGGCCTTGTCAAAGCCATGTGGTATCTGTCAGCCTGGGAGCTGAATGTATAGGGGAGCTGGGCCTTGTCAAAGCCATGTGGTGTCTGCCAGCCTGGGAGCTGAATGTATAGGGAGCTGGGCCTTGTCAAAGCCATGTGGTGTCTGTCAGCCTGGGAGCTGAATGTATAGGGGAGCTGGGCCTTGTCAAAGCCATGTGGTGTCTGTCAGCCTGGGAGCTGAATGTATAGGGGAGCTGGGCCTTGTCAAAGCCATGTGGTGTCTGTCAGCCTGGGAGCTGAATGTATAGGGGAGCTGGGCCTTGTCAAAGCCATGTGGTGTCTGTCAGCCTGGGAGCTGAATGTATAGGGGAGCTGGGCCTTGTCAAAGCCATGTGGTGTCTGTCAGCCTGGGAGCTGAATGTATAGGGGAGCTGGGCCTTGTCAAAGCCATGTGGTGTCTGTCAGCCTGGGAGCTGAATGTATAGGGGAGCTGGGCCTTGTCAAAGCCATGTGGCGTCTGTCAGCCTGGGAGCTGAATGTATAGGGGAGCTGGGCCTTGTCAAAGCCTTGTGGTGTCTGCCAGCCTGGGAGCTGAATGTATAGGGGAGCTGGGCCTTGTCAAAGCCATGTGGCGTCTGTCAGCCTGGGAGCTGAATGTATAGGGGAGCTGGGCCTTGTCAAAGCCATGTGGTGTCTGTCAGCCTGAGCGAGAGAGACCAGGGCTAAACTAGTTTTTCTCATTTGCCTTTTCACAGCACACGCAAGTACATACACATACAAATTCAAGCAGGCATATCTTTGAATCCTTATATAGACGGTCGCCCACAAACACACACGTTTGTGTAAGCAGACACACTCTTTCCATGCCAAAAGAGCTGACCTATTTCTATCAGCCCCTACTAGGTAGGCAGTGATATACAGCCATGGCAGCGCACACATGCAGCTGATAATGGCAGTCACTCACCAGGACCCTGTCACATAGGGATTTAGGAGACTGTATATTCTCCGCTTGTCATGTCTGGTGACCTTTTGAAGAAAATGGCTCCTGAATTGTCTCTTTGCTGAACTGTGGCCGAATTCCATAAAGGTGGATGGGTTGTGGATTATTTCCTTTCGAACAGTTGCGGTAACTTGGATCTATAAAGTTTCTTTGTTAAAACTATGGGCAACTTCCATTGTTTCACACGTTGAATGTAGGAATTTAAAAAAAAGAAAGGAGGGCCCTACCGTGCTGCCTCTCATCTCACCGCTATATGTGCTGAGTGCCATTCATCAAAACACATTGTCAGTCTAGGATCTAGCTAGCCTACAGCAGCATAGTATTTAATTAGCATAGCATCAATGTCGCAATGTCAAATTCACGTTGGCACTGAGGAAAACCTATGCCTCTACAGTCAGTCCAACGTTAGCGTTTTCGCTAGGCTAAGCATTAGCATAGCATCATTTTCATAGCGTTATTAGTATTTTGTGAAGCCAACCGATTCTGACAGGTTTCCAAACTCACTGTGCTGTGCGCTGTCAGACCCCAGACTCTGCTGTGATGTCTACAGTGGGACCTACTTTGAACTTCAATGCCTTTTAGACAATGCCTATGGGTTGAAGCCTCAAACACTGTGGTGGACCATTCAGAGCTTCAAACATAGTATACGCTATAGTAGTCTTGTGTTATGAGTGACTTCCAACCTGGATTTATGGAAAACCAAGGAATGTTTGGGAAGTTACTGGAATTTCGCAACCCTACCAATGACCAATGTTATTTTTTTCCGATGAAGAAACTGTTGTACACGGACATATTTTCCATATGGGTCAAATAGTTCTTATTTCCCAATGTGACTTGGCGTGTCTTGCAGGGACATAAAATGGGGCGTGTGAGGACTTGATTCACTCAAGCCGGTGTGTGTGTGTGTGTGTGTCTGTGTGTGTGTGTGTGTGTCTGTGTGTGTGTGTGGGTGTGGGTGTGTGTGTGGGTGTGGGTGTGGGTGTGGGTGTGTGTGTGTGTGTGTGTGTGTGTGTGTGTGTGTGTGTGTGTGTGTGTGTGTGTGTGTGTGTGTGTCCGTGTGTGTGTGTGTGTGTGTGTGTGTGTGTGTGTGTGTGTGTGTGTGTGTGTGTGTGTGTGTGTGTGTGTATGTGTGTCAAACCACATTATAGGACCTCGCCATATGACGGCTAACACAGTCAAGAGCTGAGGACTTAGTTGTCGGACTCCATTGGAGAGAAACAAAATAGTTGTGCTCGTACCTCGCTCTCTTCTATTTTATACTGTCAGAG
>NC_068430.1:69790065-69825065 GCF_023373465.1 Oncorhynchus keta | reverse complement strand
ATGCATAGCTTTAAAATGGACACCGTTCATTTGCTGGCTTTCCATGTAATGTTTTCACCATCTGACTAACTAACAACAGCTTTTTGCCTCCTTTCATTTTGTAATACGCTTCTTAAGTTCACGCTTCTTTGTTTTCCTTTGGTTTCTCCGTCCATCCCTTCATCAGTTACTAAGAGACGCAAGGCTCATCTGAAGAGACTGGACCGCAGATGGACCTTGGGAGGCATAGTGAACCGCCAGCAGAGTCGAGGTGAACACACAGTCAACACCCGCAGACACACACACACACACGCAAACACGCACACACACACCCACACACACACACACACACGCACACGCACACGCACACGCACACGCACCCACACCCACACCCACACACACCCACACACACACACACACACACACACACACACACACACACACACACACACACACACACACACACACACACACACACACACCACACAAACACACACACACACACACACACACACACACACACACACACACACACACACACACACACACACACACACACACACACACACACACACACACACACACAAGCACACAGACACTCTCAAGTGGCCTCTCTCAGAACCACACACATACACACGAATTCCTTCATCGTAAGAAAACTCATTTTAAATCCATGACAGTCAGCCAACAACAACTCCAGCTTAACCCCCAACATCACAAACAGCACATTGGGTGTTCCTGTAGATTTCAGTTCCCGGAGTTAAATTTAACACATTTTTCTCTACTTCTAGAAAGATAATTATTTCTTAATTTTGCTACGCAGAATCATTTACTAACATTAAACAGATTAGATAATGAGGGGTATTTGATTCAGACAGCACAACAGTAACAACCTTGATGGCTAATAGCTGTTCTAAACATTACTGTGTGCAGTGCTACTTCATGTACTTATACAACTTCCTCCAGGTTCAGAACCATTTGATTTTAATGACTGGGTTTTTAGTGAAAATGTATTGTTAAAGATATGTTCTCACACTCTTGAATGTATCACTTTGCCAAGATCCCCTGGCCACTGCAATACTGGAATATGTCTTAATGGAGAGTTGCTGTTGAGTCATAATGAATTCTCTTTGATGGACCCAGACAAACATGAGCCTATGTCTCATATTGTCTCGTATCTAATCAAAACTGGTCCAAGGTCAGCTTTGCATTTATCCTCAAATGGTTATTGTTGGAATCTGGGGAGGATAAGCTGATCCTAGACCTGTGGCTATTAAAAGGCTACATCTACCCATATTTGATCAAAAAGTAGTCACTATATTGAAGGATGAAGTTACTATATACGTTGATTGAAGGTCCGTCAGATGTTCTCTGTCATTGATATAGATAGGATTTGGGGAGGCTGATCCTAGATCTGTGTCTGTGGACTACCCCTACCTAGAGCCAGAGTAATTACTCATCCCTCTAATAAGACCAGGAGAGATCAGCCATCTGGTTATAGGATACGTTTTAACCTACTCACCCCACCTGGCTCTGTCTTTTGTCTGTTTGTTTACTGAAACTGACCTGGGACTCATATAACTTCCCAGGCTCCCAATAACATACATGGGGCGTGACTCACCTGGTATAGCTTAACTCTGATCCCAGACCAGTCAAAGAGACAAACATAAGTGATTCAACAGAGCTGATCCAACACAGGGGGAACTTGTGTCAGATGGTACGAGTTAGGGCCTGTGTTGAGGAATTTTATACAGGCCTGCGATGACCTATATACTTTCGGGCCAGGCGTTCTTCCTAACCACATGGCCTGACCAGGAAAAACTCCACTTCCTAGTTGTAGTCTTACTAATCTATAACATAGTACATCGTTTTTCCTATTCAGATGCTCAGGAAAACCCCCAGGTCCTATTTATACTGCACAGGAGAAAATAATACTAGTTCAATACTCAGCCAAAGATTTCCATGTGATGACTACGTCCAGCTTTTTTGGATGCTTTTGGTGAATGTACTAATGTGGGCTGCCAGAGCCTCGCCATAGTCTCCAGCCAGAGCTGAGCGAAGCAGTTACAATTAGGTAGCTAGCTCTCTCAGAGGAGTAGCAGCAGGAGGACTGGGGGGCTGGAATAGGCTGGTGGAAAGTGTGAATGTGGGGCAGTAGCCCATACTGAAGCCTGGCTTTAATCACAGGCAGGAGCCTATAACAGTGGATGGATCCACTTCTGTGTGTGTGTGAGTTAGATGTCGACCGATTATTATTTTTAAACGCCGATACCGATTATTGGAGGACCATAAAAACGGCGATACCGATTAATCGGACGATTTTCATAATTATATATATATTTGTAATAATAACAATTTCAACAATACTGAATGAACACTTTTATTTTAACTTAATATAATACATAAATAAAAATCAAATTAGTCTCAAATAAATAATGAAACACAGTGTTGAAGAAGAAAGTAAAAGTGCAATATGTGCCATGTAAAAAAGCTAACATTTAAGTTCCTTAATCAGAACATGAGAACATATGAAAGCTGGTGGTTCCTTTTAAAATGAGTCTTCAATATTCCCAGTTAAGAAGTTTTAGGTTGTAGTTATTATTGGAATTATAGGACTATTTCCCTCTATACCATTTGTATTTCATATACCTTTGACTATTGGATGTTGTTATAGGCACCCATACTGTTGCCAGCCTAATCTCAGGAGCTGATAGGCTTGAAGTCATAAACAGCACTGTGCTTCAAGCATTGCGAAGAGCTGCTGGCAAATGCAGGAAAGTGCTGTTTGAATGAATGCTTACGAGCCTGCTGCTGCCTACCACCGCTCAGTCAGACTGCTCTATCAAATATCAAATCATAGACTGAATTATAATATAATAAACACACAAATACGAGCCTTAGGTCATTAATATGGTAAAGTCCGTAAACTATAATTTAGAGGGAAAAAAAGTTTATTCTTTCAGTGAAATACGGAATCGTTACGTATTTTATCGAACAGGTGGCATCCATAAGTCTAAATATTGTTGTTACATTGCGCAACCTTCAATGTTATGTCATAATTATGTAAAATCCTGGCAAATTAATTACGGCCCTTGTTAGGAAGAAATGGTCTCCACACAGTTCGCAACGAGCCAGGCGGCCCAAACTGCTGCATATACCCTGACTCTGCTTGCACAGAACGCAAGAGAAGTGACACAATTTCCCTAGTTAATATAGCCTGTTAACATGAATTTATTTTAACTAAATATGCAGGTTTAAAAATATATACTTGTGTATTGATTTTAAGAAAGGCATTGATGTTTACGGTTAGGTACATTGGTGCAACGACAGTGCTTTTTTTGCGAATGCGCTTGTTAAATCATCACCCGTTTGGCGAAGTAGGCTGTGATTCGATGATAAATTAACAGGCACCGCATTGATTATTTATAAAGCAGGACAAGCAAGTTAAATTAGTAATATCATCAACCGTGTGTAGTTAACTAGTGATTATGTTAAGATTGATTGTTTTGTATAAGGTAAGTTTACTGCTAGCTAGCACCTGACCTTGGCTCCTTGCTGCACTCGCGTAACAGGTGGTCAGCTTGCCACGCAGTCTCCTCGTGGAGTGCAATGTAATCGGCCAAAATCGGCTTCCAAAAATGCAGATTACCGACTGTTATGAAAACTTTAAATCGGCCCTAATTAATCGGCCATGCCGATTAAGTGTGAGCCACTGATGTAACTGTTGCCATGAAGGAATCAGGACAATCATTGCGTGAGACATAATTAGTAGGCGTTGTCATATATTTTCGTTGTAGTACTGCTGACATTGATTACTGAATGGTTGGGAAAGGCATTTCACTGTACTTGAAATCAATATCCCAGATGACTTCACTTGAGACTCCGGGTCAACGTACAGTACATGCCTGTGTAAGGATGCTGTACTAGAGACATCAACCAGCAGAAACAGACAGTAGTGATATATTGACCCCTGTTGAGGCTGACACATTTCAACAGCCAGGGTCTCAGGTCAGTTGGCAGTCCAGTGTTGCTTCCAGCACCACCAGAAACACTGCTGCATGCTAACTCATTCTGGATTAGAGGCCTTGTTTCCACCCTACAAAATGATCCCACCATGATAATGCTGCTGACTGTGGTCATTATGAATGCCAGACGAGGCATGTTTGTATCAGGCAGCACAGATAGAGCACTTTGAGGCAGCATGCACAGACCGTTTCTAGCAAATTCTAGTGATTTGTGCTTTTTGGGGTCGGTTCGGTTTCTGTTCGATTATTTTTAAAAAAAAAGAATGGTTTTCAATCATTTTTTAAAAATATTACATTCGTTGTGAAATAATGACATTAAAATTATTTTAGATGTTTTTAATGGACATTACAAAACCCAAAATAGTGAACATTCAATTCCTCAAACATTGAAAATATTCCATTGTCTCTGTCAGGTCCTCATTGGGTAGACATCAGTAGAAAAATACAAAATCACTATGAAATAATATTTCACTTGTGTATATTACTTTGTTTTTATTTGATGACTTTATTATCTTTAATTTCTTAAAGTCATTATTTCATCTCTGCTCAGGCATTAGCAGCCAAACAGCCAGACAAAGTTATCTCTGTTCTCCCCATACTGTACTGTCTTTAGTCATCCTATTTAGCTAAGCTAGTATGCAGCAGAGCTGTCTGACAAAATCATTTTACTAGTCCTTCAAAGTAGATAAGGCACACCTTCACAAACTGTCTCTATCCCTCTCTCATCATTGAGTACATTCCTCTCTCATGCAGTCTGTGTATGGTAAAAGTGTATCCATCTCTGTCTGCACCAAAAAGAGCAGGTGCAATGAATTATGGTCATCGTAGTTAATTACCAAATTTCTGCACAGAACTAGATTGAATATATTTCCCTTCAGCCAGGCGTCCCACATAGTTCTTGACTTGATTTATTATTATTCGACTTCTCACTGGAGAAATGGAGTGTTGGGCTCACAAAAAAATAAAAATAAAAATGGAATTCAAGTAATTAAACCGACGTCAGTTAAACGCTTAGCACTAGTTTCTAGGAAGCTAAAAGTAGAGTTAAGCGTATCATAAAGAATACTTACCATTAGTCTACCCTGAGTGTTCTCTCCATAGACATAAGTAATGGATAAATACTGTATCTCATGGTTTCGCTCTATGAAGATGCACTCTTGTCATGAGACATGGTCACTCTTTCTTAATGTATCTTTCCACGATTACATAAATACTCTACCCACCTCCTGCTCAACCTTATTGCAAGAGATTTGAGAAAGTGGAGAGGATGAGAGGAATTAAAGAAAGATTCGAGAAAGAAGCATTGCATGAGTTAGAGAGAGGAAAGTAGGGAGTCTAATCTTACAATATTAATGAATTGTCTTCTTAACAACTCATCTGAAACTACCCAGAAACACTCTTTGCTAATGGAATACTTGACCCATTTGTGAGAAATATAATATTTTCCCGTGGAGTCAAGGATTTAGTTACCGTGGAAACGAGATAGTAAACAAGATAAGGAGAGAAGATAAGTGCCAGGTGCTAAATCTTATGGATTAACACCACAGAGGAGGAAGCAAAAATGGATGACTTTGTTGTTGTTCCTACGTCAAGTCAATGGGTCTAAAGTTGTTCACTTTATCGGCAAAATACTCCCAAAGAAGACAAAGCAGGAAGCTAAATGGATCGCTTTGTTATTGTTTTATAGTTCACTTACTCTGACCCTACCTCAGGTCAATGGGCCTGCCTTTGGTAACTTTATCGCCAGAAATACTCCCAAGAAAAACAAATGGATCCCTTGTTGTTGCATTGTTCGGTCAAACCCACAAATTCATCTGACCCAATGTTAGGTCAGTACAGTCTGATTGGTCCGATGAAATCCATAGGTGTTGATTGGCTAGTGACAGCAGGATGATCTCACCTCATCGATGTCCTCATGTGTTGTTGACAGGGCGAGTCATTGGGTCAAACACTCTATCCAGTCTCCTCCACCCTGTTCCTCTGTCTGTATGTCTAGAGAACAGGATCAGTTACAGCAGAGTCTAATGTGATTTATGGCAGTGTGCTGATAACCTCCTTCTCAACTCACTGTTTGGGGCTTTGGACCCAGCTGACTGGTCAAACACTCACTAAGACAGTGTGAGACACACGTACGCATACAGTACATGTCCAGAGAGCATGCTCACACACACATGATACAAATGTTTGAATACACACGCACACTCACAGACACACACACACACACACACACACACACACACACACACACACACACACACACACACACACACACACACACACACACACACACACACACACACACACACACACACACACACACACACACACACACACACACACACACACACACACACACACACACACACTGTCACAAACCCACACTCACACAGTATTCCCTCTCCACTCCAAGAACTCAGACGTCCTCAACCACACACCCACCCCCACCCTACGAACACTCCCTGTGCTACCTAGTCCAAAAACCCCATAGACATTCCTTACAGCTCTCTCTAATTGACCCAAGCCCTTCAGCTCCCTCTGGAATGACAGGCAGCAGTAGAATGTGTTCCCACTAAAACCTCACCACACCCCACCCATTGTAAACAGACTGACACACGCACGCTCACACCTCTGAAATTCCTCTCCCGTTCCTCCTGTTTCACTTCCCCATCCCACCAAGGGACACATTGGCTGTGTCCCAAATGACACTGTAGTCGTCATATAGTTCACTATTTATTGCATATTGCACTGCTATTGATATAGTCAAAGGTAGTGCACTCTATGGGGCAATATAGGGGATCATTTGAGACACAAGCCATTCTCACCGGACCAACTCCGATTCTCTCCCTGTCTTTATCCCCATTCCCTCCCATGCCCCTGTATATCCAACCCGTTGAAGCAACAGCTGCTTAAAGTGGCCCTATCTATCTACCCCCCACTACTACCACTCATACTTACACTTGGCTTTTCCCACAGTAGTTGAATTCCCCTATGGATCATCCCACTCTAGAGTGGCCGCTGGGATTTCCCTTATCTGGCTCTGGGCAGCCAAGTGTAGCCTGATAAAGATCTGAGAGCTTCCACAGGTTCCTTATCTCCAACAGGGAGGATCCGGCTCCATACTGCATCTCTGCAGCTCTCTAGACATTTCAAATGGATCCAGTCTGCAGTGTTGTTCGCTCAACGGTGTTTATTATGGGTCCACAATGGGTCCTGGCTGGGTTTGCCTCTGTCACATTCTAGCTGTGATAAGGAAGAGTTTGAGAGTGTTGTGGATGTGATGAGAGGCTTGGCCAGTAGTGGGTGCTGTTTGTGTTTGTATTTGTATTGGAGGATACGATTGGAATGGATACAGTCAGGGTATCCATGCGGGCTTGAAAAAATGCGGGCGATAAAATGGCTAACTGGGTGATTCCCGATAATTTTACCTCTGTGTTGCTTTCTAAGAGAACATTAACTGATTGAAATACTCTGCTTGTTGCAGTAGATAACTCTTGAGTGGGACATTCAAGGGGAGTTCTCCAAGGACTTCAAGACTGGGATTTACTGAACAGAAATGTTGATTCTCTCCTTCCTTTCTCTGTCCTTCCTTCCATCGACCCGTGTAGAAGAGAAGTACACGACGGTGCAGCCGTACGCCAGCCAGGGGAAGGACGAGATCGGCTTTGAGAAAGGGGTCACCGTGGAGGTCATCCAAAAGAACCTGGAGGGCTGGTGGTACATCAGGTGAGCATCACCTCCTCCCATTGGTTCTTACTGTGGAGGGCTTCCTCTGATTGGTCCTCACCATGGAGTGATAGGCACTTTAGTCAACGGAGAACATTGCTCCGGTTAAGAATTTACACCTATTAGTGATTTTATGTTGGATGGGCCCAGTTCCAATTCCAATTAAATCCTTCACTCCCTTCAACAAGGTCTACAGGCTAGAGAAGTAAGTGAATTATCATATTGGAATCGGGCGAAAAGTTAATGTACATTTTCTAACACCCTAATGAAATGAGTCCCCTATCATTATTTTCAGAGATGTGATCAAGGCAGAGGTCCATCTCATCGGTTGCATGGTATTGTAAACCATTAACATATGTGGCTCGTTGGAGATCCGGTGAATGTGTTGTCTGTGACCTGGTTGGTGGAAGAGCGACAGAGTGTGTTGTATACTCAGTAAATGTGCATTTCCTGGCCTGTTGTTTGTAGCTTCCTCACGTGAGCTCCACTCTCCAGCTGATGATTACCACATGCTACTCTGGACTCTGCTCTGGCTTGCAGAACAGTCCTGTTACATCTCTCATACTTTATCCACAGACCACAGGCAGCCGGAGGCACCTTGATAGGGGAGGACGGGCTCATAGTAATGGCTGAAACAGAATTAATGGAATGGTATCACACACATCAAACGCATGGTTACCTTGTGTTTGATAACATTCCACTGACTCTATTCCAGCAATTAATATTAGCCCCCCCCAGCAGCCTACTGGCTCACACCACAGTGTTCTATTGCTCTGCTCAGAATCAGTCTATGTTCTTTCATGTGTATGAAGACATCTATTGGTCGTAGACAGTCAGTGGGAGAATAAAGAAAATAAAGACTCCCCTTGACATCGTAAATAATTATTGAATTCTTGTCAATCACAGTGTATTGCTTGTAATGACTTTGTAGTCAACACAAGATGCACTTTATGACCAGTAAGGGTTATTATATGACCGGTAAGGGTTACTATTTGACCGGTAAGGGTTACTATTTGACCGGTAAGGGTTACTATTTGACCGGTAAGGGTTACTATTTGACCGGTAAGGGTTACTATTTGACCGGTGAGTAAACTTCCATTTTCCCCCTCTATTTTGCTGCTAGGTACCTTGGGAAGGAGGGCTGGGCCCCGGCCTCATACCTGAAGAAGATGAAGGAGGACTTCTCATCCCCAGGTAGGAAGAAGACCCTGACAGGCCCTGTGGAAATCATCGGCAACATCATGGAGATCAGCAACCTGCTCCAGAAGAAGTCCAGCAGTGAGAAGGTACGGTTTTAAGATTTCGCTTTTAACTTAAGATTTCATTTGATTTAACTTTTAGCTTTTTAGTTTTTAAGCACTTTAAGTCTATTTCGTTAGCTTTTGTTTGATATATCTCTTTTATTGTATTGTTTTTTTTACTGTAAAAATGCAGTTTAAATAAAGTTTGATTTGATTCGAAGGATGTCGAAACGGATGGAGATTCCACCAGTCCTGAGCGCCACATCTCCAAGAGTGAGATCAGCCTGCCCATGCCCTATGCCCCAGGTTATAACCCCAGCCCCGACCACGGCCCAGGTCCCAGTCCTGGGCTGAGTTCTGGATCTGGGATGGGTACCTCCAGTCCTAGCCTGGGCCCTGGTGCTAGTGGCCCTCTACAGGACAGTAAGGGGAAGACAGAACCTGGTTCCCCTGCTGTAGCACGTGTCGCTCCACACAGAGTGTCGATAGGTGAGTGTCATCGATTATGGAGTTGTATGGTGATTCAAATTAGACTATTTACTAGACTGAAGTAAAATATTGTTTTCTTCTTGCATAGGCTTTGAGGCTATAGGTAAGACATGGAAAGACGAAGGTGTATCGTGTGAATCTAATATTTGGGTGCTAATATATATCTATTAGACTAATATTTGGGTGCTAATATATATCTATTAGACTAATATTTGGGTGCTAATATATATCTATTAGACTAATATTTGGGTGCTGGGATATATTTGTGTGACTAATATTTGGGTGTAATAAAATGCAATAAAAACATATATAGTGCTGGGTGATATAACATTTTGATTGGAGTTTTACGGATATACTAAGGTTTGTACTCGTCTGTTATGTGTGTATAATAGACTACTAATTGCACTTCTATCATTTCTACATTTGACAGTAAATGATGCTAATCTATGATTCCATTCATTAGGCTCTCCCAACCTCCGACAAAAACCCCCTCCTAGAAGAGAAACAAATCTGGTAAGTCACTCTCAAATACAGTATGTATCAGAAAACGTTTTTTTAAACATAAACATAGAACATTGAACTCAAGATTGCTTCTTATTCTATTCCTCTTGTTTGTGCAGGGCTTCCAGTTACCCAAGCCACCAGAGCCCCCTACTGTGGAAGCGGAGTACTACACCATCGCAGAGTTCCAGTCCTGCATCTCTGATGGCATCAGTTTCCGTGGAGGACAAAAAGCTGATGTAAGCACCCAGAATCTTAGAGATAGATACAGTATATATACACAGATATTTAGTTTCTGGATAGATGGATAGGCTACTGTCTATATGATCTATCTCTATGCTCAGAACCGCTGTACATATGTTGGTATTGAAATCTGTCTGAGCACATGGATTATTAATGACAACTGACAGCTCACCAGAGGCACAGCTGCTGAAGCTTCATAGATATGACCTTGGCGGTCTGTTCATTTTGATGATGCTGGCAACGTACTCTATAGAGGCCAGCTGGATGTCAGGGTGGACATTTCACGTTAGAAGAAAGGAGCTTTTGTTTTGATTTCTCTAACCGTCGCACCAAGAATGATACTCAGAATATGTAGGATGTAATTTGAGCCAGTTTGCTACAGCAGGGAAAATAATCCTGCAACAACAGGAAATTGGAATTATTATGTAGATTATAATGAATCTACATGTTTTTTTGTAGGGGTTGATACATTGTTCTTAAGGGGAAATTAAGTCTGAAATTTCTAAGTGGAAATTGATGAAAGAACGAGATTATGCTCTAAAAACAGCCCTAAAATCTAATTTAGAGCATGACAGACGTAGGTTTACCATGCTGAGAAATAAGGTGATAAAAGAAATCAGACAGGCCAAGGCAAACTTTTTTATTAACATAATTGGTGAAGCAAAGGGAAATTCTAAATTGATATGGGAGAATCTAAAAAAGTTAACAGGGAAAGACCATAGTAACACTGCAAAAAGACTAGAAATCATGGTGAATAACAATCTAACACAGGATGCAGTTGAAATAGCAACAGCCTTCAATTCCTACTTTATTGACTCTGTCAGGTTACTGACACAGAACCCCTCCACTGATTTCTTGGGCTCAGTGCTAGTGAATGACACTCAACCTGTCTTCATCATAAGGGAGGTTTCTGAGTCAAAGGTGAACAAGGTGATTAGCTCACTAAAGAACTCTAAAGCCAAAGACGTGTTTGGGATGGACTCTACCTTTCTTAAAAACTACAAAGAGTCACTCATTGGCCCCATTACTAAGGTCACCAACACATCTATTGGTCTCGGTGTGTTTCCAAGGGTATGGAAGTCGGCCATAATAACGGCCATCTTTAAATCAGGCGACCCTGCTGACGTGAGTAACTACAGGCCCATTAGTATACTACCTGTGGTGTCAAAGGTTGTTGAAAAGTGTGTAGCAGAACAACTGATTAACCACCTCAACAACAGCCACTTCACATTACACTCCATGCAGTTTGGCTTCAGAGCGAAACACTCCACAGAAACGGCCAACTGCTTTCTTCTGGAAAATGTGAAGTCCAAGATGGACAAAGGGGGTGCTGTTGGGGCTGTGTTTCTGGACCTAATGAATGCTTTTGATACTGTTAACCATGAGATTCTCATCACAAAATTGTCCAAGTTCAACTTTTCCCCTGATGCCTTGAGATGGATGAAATCATACCTTGAATGCAGAACTCAGTGTGTCAGAGTGAGCAATGAGCTGTCGCCCACTCGTAGCTATGATGTGGGCATGCCCCAAGGGTCAATACTGGGGCCCCTCCTGTTCAGCCTGTACATTAATGATCTGCCTTCTGTATGTACTGGGTCTGAAGTTCAAATGTATGTAGATGATACAGTGATATATGTGCATGCAAAGAGCAAACAACAAGCTGCACAAGAACTCACTACTGTAATGGTCCAGGTTACAAAGTGGCTCTGTGACTCGTGTTTGCATCTCAATGTGAAAAAAACTGTTTGCATGTTCTTCACAAAGAGGGCAACAGATGCTACTGAGCCAGATGTCTATGTGTCAGGGGAGAAGCTCCAGGTGGTATCCGATTTTAAGTACCTTGGCATCATACTTGATTCCAACCTCTCTTTTAAAAAGCATGTGAAAAGGTAATTCAAATAACTAAATTCAATCTAGCTAATTTCTGATTTATACGAAATTGTTTGACTACAGAGGTAGCAAAACTGTACTTCAAATCTATGATACTCCCCCACTTAACATACTGCTTGACTAGTTGGGCCCAAGCTTGCTGTACAACATTAAAACCTATTCAGTCTGTCTACAAACAGGCTCTCAAAGTGCTTGATAGGAAGCCCAATAGCCATCATCATTGTCACATCCTTAGAAAACATGAGCTCTTGAGTTGGGAAAATCTTGTGCAATACACCGACGCATGTCTTGTATTCAAGATCCTTAATGGCCTGGCTCCCCCTCAGCAGATCCACAAGGTCTGCCATGAGAGGTGACTGTATAGTTCCCCTAAGGAAAAGCACCTTTAGTAAATCTGCATTCTCTGTGAGAGCTTCCCATGTCTGGAATACACTGCCATCAGACACACATAACTGCACCACATATCACACTTTCACAAAATGCTTGAAGACATGGCTAAAGGTCAATCAGATTTGTGAACATGGTCCCTAGCTGTGTGTTGCCGCTTTCCATGTTGTCTGTAGCTTGTGAGGTATGGAAACACTTTGTTGCTTTTATGAATTTTGTCTTGCTGCTTTTTGTTCTATGTTGCTCTGTCTGTATGCTATGTCTTGCTTGTCCTATGTTGCTATGTTGCTATGTCTATGGTGCTATTGTCTATATTGTAATTGTTTTTAATAACCTGCCCAGGGGCTGCGGTTGAAAATGAGCCGGCTGGCTAAAACTGGCACTTTTACTGAAACGTTGATTAATGTGCACTGTCCCTGTAAAAATAAAATAAACTAAACTAAATAAACTAAACTAAACTCACTTCAGAAGACTTTTAAAATCTCAAATGCACTACGTTTTTTTGTGTGAATTTTACCCCTTCTTCTCCCCAATTTCGTGGTATCCAATTGTTTAGTAGCTACTATATTGTCTCATCGCTACAACTCCGGTACGGGCTCGGGAGAGACTAAGGTTGAAAGTCATGCGTCCTCCGATAAACAACCCAACCATGCCGCACTGCTTCTTAACACAGCGCCATCCAACCCGGAAGCCAGCCGCACCAATGTGTCGGAGGAAACACAGTGCACCTGGCAACCTTGGTGGGCGCAGCTCTGCGCCACCAGAGACTGGGTTCGCGCCCAGGCTCTGTCGTAACCGGCCGCGACCGGGAGGTCCGTGGGGCGACGCACAATTCGCCTAGCGTTGTCCGGGTTAGGGAGGGTTTGGCCGGTAGGGAAATGCTTGTCTCATCGAGCACCAGCGAGCGACTCCTGTGTCGGGCCGGGCGCAGTGCGCGCTAACCAAGGTTGCCAGGTGCACAGTGTTTCCTCCTTAACCGCTGCGCCACCCGGGAGGCTCTACTACAACTTTTAAGTGTCTTGCATTGCAGGAAAGCCATCCTGCAACAGAGTGATCAAATGAAGGTCCTACATCTGTCAATGGGGAGGATGATGGTGTGATAGTGGAGGGGATGATGGAGGGAGGGAGAGAACAGCAGTAGAGAATTAGGACACTAAGTTCTTCTGCAGCAGGGTGATGAAATTAAGATCCTACATCTGTATAACCGCAATGCTCAAGAGATCTACATGTATGAGAAACATTGTCTACTTCCTAAATGACACCCTATTCTCTTTATAGGGCACTACTTTTGATCAGGACCCATTGTTAAAAATACTATTTTCATCAGTGTGAAGTTCAAGTGAGGCTGAATGTTGCTTATAAAGTGATAGCTCCATCAAGTGTGTCTGACTGTTGGTTATCTTCCCACCTGTCTTCTCTGTAGGTCATAGAGAAGAACTCCGGGGGCTGGTGGTATGTCCAGATCGGGGAGACGGAGGGTTGGGCCCCCTGCTCCTACATCGACAAACGCAAGAAACCCAACCTCAGCCGACGAACCAGCACGCTTACACGCCCCAAAGTCCCGCCCCCAGCTCCACCCACCAAAAAGCAAGACTCAGAAGAGACGCCATCACCCTCACCCAGTCACTCCATCTCCTCATCCTCCAAAGCCCCAGAATCCCCCAGCCGGCCCACAGTATATGAGGAACCGGAATACGACGTTCCCGCTGTTGGATGCGAGGGCGAGTCAGACACAGATTCCCTGAAGGGAGAGACAATACATCGCCCCCTGGAGGTGAAAATCAACAGTGTGGTCTGTGAGAAGTACCGTAGTTCTCCTCCAGTCTGCAAGACCTCCCCTGTGATTATCAGCTATAGAAGAAGGTCCTTCAGGTCCGTTGAAGAGATGGCCAAGGAAGAATGTATCTATGAGAACGATGGCTTCAGGCGCAGTAGTGGTGATGAAGGGGCTTCGGCCAAAGGCTGCGGTGGTTCCAACTCCCCAAGGATCTACCACTCCTCGACTGTACCCCGCAAACCCTCAGGGTCTTCACCTCTAGCAGGGGGAAAGCCATTGAAGAAGATCGCCCCGGAGCTGAGCCGAAGCCAGTCCCTAGCCAAAGCCGACACCAGCTCCAGGTTGTCCTCAGACGAATCGGGTAGAGATTCCAGGAAACCTCCAGGCATCAGGACGGTGGAGCAAAGGATAGGCCAGAGCCCCTCCACCAAGCTCAAGCCCTCGGTGAGGCCTAAACCTCTGCTCACCACCAAGTCAGAGCCACAGTGCTCCGAGAGGATGGACATCACTTCCCTGAGACGCCAGTTGAGGCCCACGGGACAACTCCGGCATACCGTCCATGGGCTCAAAGACTCAGAGACGGCCTCCGTCATCTCGTCGGAGGACTCCCATTCTTCCCGCAACAGCACCTCAGACCTCTCTTCCAACTACTCCAAAGGGAGCCGAGGAGATTCAGATCTGGAGGTATTCAACCTGTACCGGACCACAGACGCCTACGACAAGGTCCAGGAGTCAGAGCTGAGCTTTCCATCTGGGGTGGAGGTGGAAGTCCTGAAGAGGCAGGAGAGCGGCTGGTGGTACATTCGTTGGCGGGACAAGGAAGGCTGGGCGCCCACTTTTTATTTGGAGCCCATCCGTCAAGGGAGGGACGGCGGTGGGTCCGAGTCTGACGGGCAGTGCTCTGGGTCGGGCAGCGGCACCGGGAGCAAATCCAACAGCCTGGAGAAGAATGAGCAGCGCGTGCTGGCGCTCAACGACATCAACCTCCAGGGACTCACTAATCACCACCAGGTGCACCATACGCCAGGGGGTCTGAGATCGAGGAACACTCCCCCTATCCCCTCCAAGCCTCCGGGGGGCTTCTCCAAGCCGGCTGTGCTGGTTAACGGAGCGGCGAGAATGAGGAACGGTGGGGTGAGACCGCAGTCTGCCGTCAGACCCCAGTCCGTGTTCGTGTCTGCGCCACAGCCCGCCATGGTCAGTCAACATTACATGACAAGTTCCCTGAGGCGGAATGAGTCATTGGCTGCCCACAACCAGTATCGTACCGACCAGTACCGCTCCGGTTCCGCTACCCTTGGCGTGCGCCGTAACTCCTCTTTCAACGCTGTGCGCGCGCAACCCGTCACAGTCGAGACCCGATCGAGACCCTCAGAGCGCTCTATCACCACCAGGGGGTCTTCGGCGGAACGATTTGGCGCCGGTGGCGGGACTGACGCCTTGAGCAGGGTTGGGGTTGTTGTGCAGCGTAATGGAATCCCCGTTTCTACAGTCAGGCCCAAGCCTATCGAGAAGAGCCAGCTGATCCATAACAACCTGGGGAGGGAGGTATATGTTTCCATTGCTGACTACCGGGGGGACGATGAGACCATGGGCTTCCCTGAGGGCACCTGCCTGGAGGTTCTAGACAGGAACCCCAACGGGTGGTGGTACTGCAAGGTCCAAGATGCCCTGCACCCCCGCAAGGGCTGGGTCCCCTCCAACTACCTAGAGAGGAAGAAGTAATGGCCTAATAATAATAACAATCCCCCCCTTTGAGGATGTCACTAAGAATATTGGTAATGACACCACTCCATAAGAATGTTACCCCACAAGAGCTACCACAAGCAATATGCTCCAAATATGTAAACAAATAATTGATTCTGAAATACTTTATGTAAAAAAAAAATTGTTTTAACCTTATAATGAGAAAGAGACACTTTTATTTCTAAAATGTACACATAAAAGACTAAAAGTCCAGATTTTTGTGTGCGATATAGGATGTAACGAGAGACTGAAAATGGGGTTGGCCAACCCAAGTGTTAGAAACACAAATATGTTTTTGGAACTTTGGAACGATGCGATTTGACACGACACCTTCGAGAAGGGGTTTACATTAGAAAGAGAAGATAGCTGGGCAATGATGGCAAGCCTTATACCTGCCCTTGTGACTGTAATGCCAAATAGGTGCCTTTTTGTAGATGATCAACTGAATGGGGGTTCGAAGAAGTGGACGGAACACATCGGTGAATCAACGTCATTACCAAATGTATGACAGTGCCATAGGCCTATGAGCATGAATACCCCCAAAATTATTTTTGTAACGTTCAAGAGAATCACTTGAGTAGGAGTGTTTTAGGAACGTTACCGAGCGAATAGGATCAATCTAGAGTGTTGTAGTAGAATGTTCAGAATCAAATAAGAAAGAAACAAGAGAAAGGGAGAGATATCAGTGACTCTCAGTGAGTCACAATTGACTCACTTAAAATGACTAATCCTTTGATTATTTTTTGTTGTCATTATTGTATGTTTTGTTCTTTAATGTCTCTGTGTGTCTTTCTGTCTGTCCTTAGAGATGTATTTCTGCTTTCTTGTGTAACACTCCACCGACAGCCCAAAATTGGAAAGAGTCAAACGTTTCCTCTCAGATATTCGGATCTCTGAAGTTTCACTGATGGAATATCTATATTGAGGTACACGTAATTAGACAAACTTTGTAGTTTCACCCTGTTTTTGTAGTCCCACTTCTTATTCTATATTTTCAACCAAGCCTGCAGAATCTTGCATGCAAATAAAGCCAAAATCTGCCAAGCTTGAAATCTAAGTAAAGTATACTTATTGGGGAATAAATTCCAATTTAAGGTGCTTTTCAGTTTAAAAAAAATAATTACCTACCACCAAGATATGACTTTACACAATATGTTTACACACTAAGTTGTCTGTATTAGTCCCAATATCTTTTTATATACGCTTTACTGTATACAGTGTAGCAATCGCAGTTGCAGTTGCACAGAAAATAAGTACTGGAAATATGGCTTAATAATGTTTTTTAAATCCCAGCCTCGAGCCCACAATGTGATTAAACCAATGCAGAATATCATTTCATTGGCTATTTTGTAGATTTACTATTTATTTATGGGCACAAATAGCCTAATAAAGTGTATTAAAAAAAATACCTAAAACGAAGTTTAAAAAAATATATGTTTTGATAACATCTGGGCATCTGGATTTTCTGAACCCAAATCAAAGCATATTGAAACATGCGGATATTGCTGTGCAGTATTGGTTTATGTGGTATGCAATGGAGTTTATGTTTACTTCCTTTCTTTAAAAGTAGTTTGGTATCTACTGGATTTAGAATAGTACTGCAGGACTATTTTGAGTTACTATTTACTTATACGTTTTCCACAAACTCAATACTGATATTACTTCAAAACGATCCCCAATTGAAAATCCAAATGAAGTACTATTTCAACTGGCTGGTGTTCAAGACTGCTGAAATATTTTTCTAACAGTGTGTGAGCTTCTCAATTGAGGTTAAACACTAACTTTTCATGACATTTTCTGCTGGACAGTATTATAGTATTAAAGTATTGTACCTGCTAGATCGCAGTTATATCTGTTTTAGCCAACCATAGTTGTTTGTTGTTGTTACAGTGTGATCACACATAGACAATAATGAAGATTGAAGTTCCGTTTTTTGTGAATTAATGCACTTTAACACTTGTTTACAGTGCATTAATGTAAGGATGCAGTTGAAATACTCAGCATATTATTTATTGATTTTTTTAAAAACTATTTAATATGCATATTTTTTTTACCTCAAGTTTTTCAACTCCTGAGTTGAAAAATATCTCAGTCATTAGAGGATGCCAAAGCACCTCACAATATAATAATTGGATACTGTACATGGTACTCTCTTGTGGGAGACGAATGCTACTGCAACATACTTTTTTTCATGTCGCCCTACAAACCGGCAGTTACAATGCAATACCAAATGCACTGCTGGTCAGTGAAACTACCAACTACACAATGCCTGTACATAATTGAATGTTTTCAAATATTAATGCAGCTAAGAGTTAGTCAGGTTTTTTTGTAGTTTATAATTTTTTTAGTTCACTTTATTCTATTTGGCTATCTTTTTTTTCAACCTTCTAAATGACGTTTTTTCCCCCCCATGCTGTGTGCTGCAACCAGTAGAATCATGGACACTTCCTTTCTCCTTATTGGTCTGTACGTAATGCCTGATTCAAATCATATTTATTTTTAACTAATGTTTTTACCTCCCATTTGTGGTTGACAATCAAATATTTATCCACTGCCTCACTAGACTGGACTACACCCCGCAACCTAGTACAAAAGTCAATAATGTGTGATATACTGTAAAAAAAAAAGATATTTCTACAGTCTATTTGGTATGAATTTCAAGCCCTTGCATTACAGATCTATAGAAGCTGAAGTTAGTTCTGCTTCACAAATGGAGGGTAAAATGCTCTTTATCTCACCCATCATACCCATGTAAAGCAACGGAAATCAATAATTAGGTCTATGTATAGTACAACTACAGTTGATACAGAACCCCTAACCCATCTCCCTCCCCTCGACAAAGGCATTATGTAAACGTGTTGAATCACCCATAACATTTCGCTTCAGCACATATTAATGCATATCGCTATTGTTTAATTGAGCTCAATTTACATGGCTTCTCTGCCTGTGCCTGCAAATTACAAGGGAATTGTAATGTGTCAAGCTCGACCTTTTCATATTCAGTATTATGTATTTTTTATTTTTAATAATTTGTTAAATGTTTTGGTCAAAAATATCATTTTTGTGTTCTTTGTTTTTCGTTTTCACCCCATTGTATTCGAACATCTTTCAGAAATGTAAAATTGAGGAAATGTGCAATACAAATAGGCATCTTTAAAAAGCATAGCTATAGAAAAACATGATCAACATTACCTTTCTTGTCTAAGGAGATATGATCCAAAAATATACTGTATATCCCTTAATCAATTCAAGCCATCATCTGTCATGTAAAACACCTTTAGGTCATGACTCATTTCAGGTCCACTGCTTTTTTCATATAGCCTTTTTCAAAAGAGCAACAGTTGCTAATGGCACTGAAACCTTCTCCAATCCCATTGGAGAGGCTTACTTCCACTGAGCTACAGCACAACATGTTGTGCCACGTAAGAATCCCTTCTGGTCCTTCCTCCTGGCTAGCGTGCGTGGCTCGTGGACTGTGAATGGCACCGGCAGAACCCAATGACCCGGGTTCCGACCTCGTTAACATCTCGCTGTTCTCTACCACAGATCCACAGAGGTAAGAGTTGTGTCTGCATCGAGGGCCTCTAGGTACTCACCAGACTGCCTTCGAGCTGTCACGTTTGTGCCTGAACAAAATGTTTTTGTTCTTGGAGTATCTCTCTCCTCCAACTACTGTACACAGATGCCTCCATGCCATTTGAACACAAGCCATGCCGGCCTCTTTCAACCCCGTTGCCATGGCAAAAGTGACATTTGGAACCATCGCAGATGTCAATCGCGTAATGTAAACTGTTAAGCGGTAGTCTTGTCGGGAATGTGTACTTACAGGGCCATCGTAGTTTAATCCATCCACTTCCAAACCTATACCTACCACCAAATATTAGAAAACACTTTTTTATGTCCTTAATTAAGCCCCATGGGAATTCATTTCAAACTTGACCATGTTCAGAATGTTTAGAATCGTCTGAGGAGAAAGAGAGAAAATACTACATGGGTTTGGTTCTTTGTCAACAGATTACAACAGTGATGTTCTTGAGGTCCACTAAAACTGTTTGGTTTAAAAGTTTCCTCTACAGATGATTTTTTTAATCACTTATCCCCACATAACAGTTAAGGTGCTTCGTGGCTTTGGAAGGTCTCGGTTCATTTCCTTTCCCCTCCAGTGGGTTTTATATGGAAGAAACACACACACCCTTGAGTTTTAACTTTGGTGGAGGGTGCCACAGATTTGTGGTAAAGTAGCACCCATGCAGGGGCCACACACGCACAAAACGGCGAGGGAAGCCATTCATGTCGGAGAGAATAGATTAGAGCCTCTACCATATTTGCGAATTCAGCCAAGTGAGACCGTCCCTACTGACGCCACACTGCCTCGACTCTCTGCCCCCGCCTCCTTTCTCTCTTTTTATTTGAACAAATTGGCGGGCCTTCTCGAGCGTGACCTTCCCTTAAGCCTAGTAATCCTAGATAGCACCAGCCGGAATGGCTTTCTTCCTCGCGGCTCTTTTTTTTCTACTTTTCCTTTACTTGTGCCTCCTTGCTCACGCTTTGGCCTCTTCCACCATACTTCCACCATGTTCTTTTTCTTTCTTTCGCCTCAACCGAAGCTTGTAGTTCCCAGTCACTTGGAGTAGGGAGAGCGAAGAGATTGCATATGTTGAGTGCATCTAGTGTATGAGGTTTGGGTCGTAGAAGCATGTGATGTGAGATATTGTGTGTTGGTGTGTTTGAGAGAGAGGACGTGCGCACTGTGATGAGATGGATTGCGTGCGGGTGAGGTCAGGAGAAAGATAGGAGGAGGTCAGGGATGAGGTTGGTTGTGTGTGGGATGCGTTGGGAAACCTGAGATGGATCAGATTGTGGAATGTAGATGACATGGCAAGAACGAGAGAACAAGACATAGATAGTGAACAAGAGAGAGTGAGAATGAGAGAGAGAGAGAGAGAGAGAGAGAGAGAGAGAGAGAGAGAGAGAGGAGCTGGATACAGTTGTGGACATTGTGCTCCTCTGTTCATGCTGACTGGACTTCTGTTAAAACCAGCAGCAACAGCTTCCATCAGAGACAATGAATAACACTGCATCATACTTCCTCTTCTCCCATCACCCACAGCGTTGGGCTAATGAACAATCCATGTACGAAGCGTGACGGTGAAATCTCATTATCAAAACACCATTTTAATTGCGGTAGTTAAAGTTTTGAAGCCCAGTATGTCTCGCGCCGGTGGCGTTCTGATAGCGGGGAAACACAGCCACGAGGGGCCAATCTAAAACGAATGAGATTGTGGCTGTCGAAGATGGATAGATGCTCTCACTCTTTGTCTCTCTCGTTCTGTCTCTCTCCGGCTTTTTAGCGGGTGGCATATTAATCATGTGTCTGATTTATTCAGCTTTATATCATTTGCTGTAGTGAAGCTTCAACTTCTGTCTGATGGCTTATTCTCTCCTGGTGTGAAGGGAGAGGCTGGAGAGCCAGGTTAATGAGAGAAGGGGTAGGTTAGGGTGGTAGGAGATGTGATGTTTTGAGAAAGTTAGTAGTAAGTGTTTGTGAAAGGGATGTGAGGTGTTTAACCTAAGGGTTGTTTTTAGTAGGTATGTTGAACATAACTTTTAGAGTGAAATGTTTATGTTGTTTGCTCATGAAGGAAGTCAATGAATGAAAGAAAAGAAGAAGAAAAGGAGAGGGATAAAAGCTTACTCAGTGCTAGAACTGATGGTAACGCTTCAGACAGGTGGAATGGGACTGCCGGCTACGCCAAGTGTTACTTAACACAACAGGTGGCGTTGGGGCATTGTTTAGAATGCTAATGTATTGCATGGCTGAGGAATAGAACATGCTGGTTCTTTTTGTGTGTGTTTCCTGCCGTGCTGAGACTCTCACTGTTTGACTTCCTGTTCTAATTACTACTTTATACTCTCTTTAATTTCCCCTCGGACAGATACATCATGTCACATCGTACTAAGCAATAACTGCTCACACTGCTTAAAACTACCTTCCTTTTTTTTGTATGGGTACCAATATGGACCATATTTATTGCCACATCCATATTTTCTGGAGGGAGGATTTGTCAGATAAAGATGTGTGTCATTTGAGGGGTCACTGAATACATCACTGAATACATTTTAGTTGGCGTAGTCAAACGTCTTGTTATTACCTAAGATCAGGCCTTCATGAGCATTCAGTGACGCCAGTTATAGTCTAATTCCTATTTAGAGTAGAAGGTAGTGTGGCAAATCTCCAACACTGACACAAAATCCTAATTTGTAGACAAGGCCTCAAACCAAAGTTATACTCTCTAAACCTACGCTCTGTAAACCGTCTAGGTCCTTATACCCAAACTTGAAACAATAATGACCCACTACCAGCATGTCAACTCTGTTACATCATACCACCAGTGCTTCGAGTTGGACCAAAGGAGTTGCGATAGTATTGGTTTTTCTCTCTTTTTTAATTTGCATTATTCTTATGCAACATTTGTGTTCAACTCTAGAGACTAGTCCTGTTTTCAAAAGAAAGGTGTCATGGGAGGTTGGAGTTCAAGAGAAACTGATTCCTTTTGTAAATGTCACTGACGTGAGTCATTCGGTGTGACAAAATGTAATGTCGTGCGACAAGGCGATAACGCAGCAGGACATGTCAGGACATGTCATTATTTTGCATCAGTGAGTAAGTCAATAAAGTGTATGTGAAAGTACAGCAAATGTACAAATATCGAATCAGTCTACTCTTCAACAGGAAATGTAACAATTGGTCTGTGTGCCAGCGGTTCTTTTTGAAAACAGGGCCGTCCCTTTTTACCGTTCTCATTTTGAAAACATTTTTGTTGTTGTTGTGTCTCGTTCATGTTTACATTGAATCTTGCATTGCCCCTAAAGAGAAACACTATTAAATGTAATATCTTTGTTTAATTCATGTTGCCTCTCTGTTTTCATTTGTTAGCCTGAACATTCACACGCCAAACATTACAAAACAGAATATTTACAGCATTATTAAATGTTTCAGTCATTCAGCAGACACAAAGTACATACTTTCTTCCCCATACTGGTCCCCCGTGGGAATAGAACCCACAACCCCCGTCATTGTGAGCACCATGCTCTACCAGCTGAGCCACACAGGACCAAGTGAGCTGATACATTCACGTTTAGATTTATTTATAACTTTTACATACAATTGTAGGTGACAGTACATTTATTGAAGGATACATATATCTTAATTTGTTGTGTGGTATAAATCAGAATAAGTATATTTAGACTTGGATTGTACAATTATTATAATTGTTTTTAAATCCTGTTTTAGATGTATATTGTATGAGTTATGAGAAAACTGTAAAACTTGTAAGGGCAGAAAATGATGAACTAGTATGGTAGAGCCCTACCTACTGCAAATGAGAAAGATGGAGGGGGAAAAAATCATACTGCGGCATCCGGACATCTATACACATGTAGAAAGATGTATCGCATACGCCTAAATGAACACGGAAAATGTGCACACCTACCTCCCGTTAGGACAACCACCCAACCCCCATCGAACCCCCACAAAACGCTTGCGTTCAACAGAACATGTGCGAGTTACCCTCAGCATCTAAAGGTTAGAGCATTCATCACATTGATCATGGGTGGTTATGGGAGATGTGAAGAGAATGTAACACTCAGGCTAACAGCTGTGGGAGGACTAATACATAGAGACATCATGTCCAACATAAAGACTGTATTGGAGTATTTCAGGAAGGTTCTTGAATGACAGGTATCAAATAAAGACGCAACAAACACTTAGAGGCCGACAGTGTTTCTGCCACCTTTTGGTTGCACATAGACCATTGGGGAATATTTCAGAGAGGTACTGAAGTAAAGGTCTTAGTGCTTCTGTTCATTCCATGTCACTGTCATCTTCAGGTGTGACGGTGATGGCATATTTAAGTGAGACAGTTTCGACAGCTGAGGAAAGCTCTCATCGCTAAAACAGATTCTCATTGGTCAGTGGAACCATTTATATATATCCACTAGATGGCAATCTTGAACTGGTCTGTTCACCCAGAAGGGAGTTTGAGCTCATGGTTTGCGGTTTTTAGCTGTTTATTTGTAAAGGTCTTACCCCAAGGGCCTTTGTAAAGCATGTATAAGGACTGCATGTATTCAAAATAATGTTTTTAAACACATGAACATTTAATCCATCATCACAGAGTATTACCTATGGACATGAACTATGACCCGTCACTTTATAACAGAGTCATGGGATACTAATACACCTTGATGACAGATTTGACATATATCATTTAGATTATTGTCAGACCTCATTCCTCCTCCTAGATATTACCATGTCTTACACGCTATTAATCCACTACTGACAGACATATGTATATCTGGGGACATCAGAGGGATATTTGGATGAGGCGGTAGCTGCCTGCAGTGCTTGGAGCCCCTGACCCTAAGCCTGGTGTCCCCTGGAGGACCCCGGTTGAACATAAACCACCTAGGCAGCTGGGGCCGTCCAAAACACATGTAACAGGTGCCCCAAATCACATACCACTGAAAGCACCAAGTTCCACTGGACCACAGAAGGTCAGGGTTGTGTAGGTCTGGGTTAGCCTCTCTATTTGGATTCCTGTGTGTTTTACCACTATGCTGACAAACTGTGTTCATGATACATGCAATCAGCGTGGCTGGGGGATGGTAGTCATCTTAATCAATGGATTGTATCATTATTTGAAACCCTTGTTAGTGAACAGCTAATAGCTTTTAAATACTAACTCTGTTTTATCAATGTACCAATTGGGCTTCAGGAAGAAGCATAGCACAATTACAGCAGCCATGAAGGTTTTAAATGATATCACTGAAGCCTTTGACAAAAAACAGCACTGTGTCTCACTTTTTATTGATCTCTCTAAGGCTTTTGATACAGTTGATAATGCTATTCTAAGGCAGAGACTGTCGAGCATTGGTCTTTCGGCGCATGCAGTTGCATGGTTTGCTAACTATCTGCCTGATAGAACTCAGTGCACTCAATTTGATGGGCTCATGTCTGTTAAATTGTCTGTCTGTAATGGTGTGCCCCAGGGCTCTGTACTTGGTAGAGGCGAAGGTCGAGAGCGTGCCTACTCCGAAACACAACCCAACCAAGCCGTACTGCTTCTTGACACAATGCCCACTTAACCCGGAAACCAGCCATACCAATGTGCTGGAAGAAACAATGTACACCTGGCAACCGTGTCAGCATGCACTGCTCCCGGCCCCCCACCGGCTAAACCCTCCCCAATCCCGGACGATGCTGGGCCAATTGTGCGCCACCCCATGGGTCTCCCGGTCGCAGCCGGCTGTGACAGAGCCTGGACTCGAACCCAGAATCTCTAGTGGCACAGCTAGCACTGCGATCTAATGATTTTTTCTAAAGCAAGAAATACACCTCTGAACCTTTCACCTATTACTACCTGACCCTACTTGAAACAGTAACCTCATAGAAATATCTTGGAATTTTAATTGACGACGGCCTCTCTTTTAAATTGCATATTCAAAAATGTACTTAAATTTTAAAAAATGAAGTTGGGAATTTATTTTGTTTTATTTTGTTTTTCTTTTGAAGCCAGAAGGAGGCTAGTATCAGCTACATTGATGCCTTTACTAGACTATGGGGATATGTTCTATATGAATGCTTCCTCTCAGTGTTTGAGATCAATTGACACCCTTTACCATGGAGCACTGAGTTGTATTTTAAACTGCACAACCCTTACGCACCACTGCACTTTGTATACCAGGGTTGGCTGGCCTTCTCCAGTCACTCGTAGGCTCAGGCAGTGATATACTTTTATTTACAAAGCCATTTTGGGTTTACTACCTTTTTATTTGGCCATTTTTATTGTTTGGAAGGTTGATTTGAGGCTGGTTCCCTGACCTGTTAATGTTTTTAATTAGCTGTTTTATGATTTTGTTATACTCTTGTGAATTCTATGTTGTTTTTTTACTAGATTACCTGTAGTTTGGCCAGGACACTCTTGAAAAAGAGACTGCAAATCTCAATGAGCCCTTCCAGGTTAAATAAAACTTAAATAAATGTAAAAAAAAAAAAAAAGAAGACATTTACATTTAACATTTAACATTTAAGTCATTTAGCAGACGCTCTTATCCAGAGCGACTTCATTTACTGGATGAATTCAAATCAAGAGTATGGATATAATAAATACGAATTTGTCATCAAGTGCATGTTGCAGTTGGAAACGTATGGGAGATAATCCAATCATATTAAGATATTGGAGATGTGATAGAAAATATAGAATTCACTTGTAATCACATTTTTTTGTCATTTATGTTCTATTCAAGTTTTAAGAGAAAAGCCGGCACAGACACTTCTTTGTAACACGTCTGGAAAGTTTATTGACACAATCGTCCGACTCACATAGCTCACAAACAGATCACTTGGAAACTAGTTTTCAAATAAAGACAGGTTTGCAAAGTATCTTAAACAATGGATGAGTCACAACATAGAACATATATACTTCTATATCATGGATAATAGGAGCAATCGTGTTTGACCTATAGCCTATGTTACGTTTCTATGTGTAGCGTTCTGATCGACCCCTTAACTCTGTCTAAATGATGGCCTAGGAGATTGTGATGTCGCGTTTTATTTTTTTAGCTCGTCTTCTATTGGTCCCAAAGTTCACTAACTAGGACGGCGTGAACAATCAACTCAAACAACTAAAAGACAGAAGATAAGGTATATTTCCCAGGTGAAACCTGTCTAGTAATATCTGAAGAAGCTTTACTAAAATGGAGGAGGGTAGAAGAAGAAAGCAAACACCCAAGTACAGTAGGATCTGAGATCAAAACACTTCAATAGAAGATAAATACACTACCGGGTCGACAAACAATCAGGAGAGAAACCAAAAATATTTTTGGGGTAAATTGGTATCACACCGCAACTGGTTGGTGTTATAGTTAGGGCCCTGAGTTTTCCAGGTCACTAGGTCAGGAACAATTCTGGGCCCTAGTCATAGTATCTGTGTGGAGGGCTGAACTTTAAGCCACTGAGTACTGACATGAGTCAGACCACTTCAATAAATACTGTATGTAGTAACTCAATAAATATGATAGGCAGCAATTTAGGTGCCTTGTTTTTTTTTGCATGCTATTTAACTTTTACGTTATTATAGGTTGTCAATGTATGGGTATGCCATTTATGACATGACCGTATGTTCAATGACTATTGTTTACATTAGTGGTTGTGGGTTAAATTCCTAAAAGGGCCAGTAAAAAAAACAACTGTAAAAAAACAAAACATTTCAAGAGAGGGGAAATTAAGTGCGTTTAGCACAGACATTGCAAATTATGAGGTGGAATAACACATAGATTTTTGATTGGATTTCGGATTTCGTCGCACACTTAGTATCAGCGCAAATTTTACTGTGATAGAATATGCTGGGAGATTGCCTATAGACTAGACCCTTTCAAAAGTACAATCAGGATTCATATAAAGTGACATTTAACATTGCCATACAACGACGGCCTTTACATTTATACTTGGTAAGAGCTATAAAAACAAACCTGGTTTGGACTCGAAAGGAGGCATAAACAACAACGTCAAAATGACAAAAAAGCGTCTGAATATTCAGGGTTTGTAAAATTATTCATCTGTGCTTGTCTTTTACCCAAAGCAACGAGGTGTTATGATTGTATACTGCAGGGAGTCCTAGGTATTGGTGGAAGGTACAAGATAATATCGTTCCTAGCTTTAGGATACAGAGTAGAAGTAGAAATAGCTGGTTATTTCATGGTTTCAATCAACCAGAAAACAAACATTACAATCATGACTATGAATCGAAAAAGAAAGCTGACAAAATATGTTTTTTCTCTTTCGATACTACCAACCACACCAATAAAACCATTTGCCTCATTTTAAAACATAAATTAACATTCAAAATGTGAATTAACACTTCAAGCAGTAGCATATAATATCATAAAAACACAAAGTTCTGTTTGTGAGTGTAAAGAGGATGTATACGAAACATCTGTCAGTATTTGCCCCAAACACAGAGAGCTGGCAAATACTGTCGCAGCATTACATTCCAGATTAATTTGTCGATAATCTATTAATTACACCAGGATGCAAGATAAACGTGATACAAAACTGCCTTTTCAGCTCTCGGCAGAAAGCTATGGCCTATAGCTCCAGTACACACAAGCACGAGGGGATTTTCAATGGGATACATGACACATACTGATCAGAAAGGGGAAAAGTCTTACTTTTACAAAATCACATTGAGTGATAATTCGACTTAAGTATAAATTAGGATTCGCCTCAAAGTGATAAAAGTCATATGGGGTAAGTGTGTAACTGACCTCTCATCTACCTCTCATAACCCTACATTAATGTGTGTAACTGTGAAGGGTATTTGTTGCTGGTTAAAGCACTATGCAGATGTTAGAATAGTACCGTGATAGGGTTAGGGTTGTGTACATATTACTGACTGTCTGTGATGCAAATGACCTCTGACCAGTAAGTATTTTGAGTTATAAAAATAAGTTATACAACTCAGTTTTGTTTCATGTGCTTTTTATCCTCTGAGTTTCTGAAGTCCTGTTTCTGAAAGCTTTTCTTCTGACACACAATATCGTATTTGGTATTTAGTAAGGGGTCTTGGTGAAAATTATGGATAGACAAAGCATTATTGATCACACATCCGTTGGGTAACAAAGTAAATGTTCATAAATTAAGGCAGGGGGCTGTGTCGGATCGACGTCGAATGCTGTTACCATGGCAACAATCACAGTGCATTGGGCTGGTGTTTGCGTAAACTGTCACCATTTTGGGGCGTTAACAGCTGGACCTGAGGAACACCCAATAAATGTACGTTCACTTCCTGCTTCCAGTCACGTGACATGGTTTTGATGGCTGTTTAAATTTATTGTGTAAAATAATATGTATCCTCTCCTTTCTTGATGGGGCATTTCCGAGAGCGCAGTACTGACTTCAGTGCAACATAAGACACTGCAGAGCAAGCAGATAGCTAGCTAGCGCAACAGGACAGCTACCACCAATGAATGTGCTATAGAACTACCACACAAATACATTTGGTTGAGAATATATGACTTACTGTATAGGAGCAAGAGGTGATACAGCCCTCCTTCACACGTCATATACTTACGTCCCTATACTTCACAACTTTATACAACTGTGATCATCTTCCTATTGATGAATCCTATGACTACTGCAGAAATGCATCCCTTTCCGGTCACGGCGCTTCAGCAACAAATAAGTCCTCTCTTTTCCTCTGCAGTTTGCCTAAGTAACACACAGACAGAAGTTGTGTCATACTGAGACGTAGTGTTAATAAAGAACTATCTGTGGACAAGGGTAGACATTTTGCCTGTTGTTTTTTTTTTTACAGACAAAGTTGAGTCAAGTTAAGAAGCAAATGTTGGAACTTAACAGTCCTTCTCCTCTTCAACATAAATACATCATCTCAAGACCAAAAACGTTGAATTGAAACCATCTGGTTTGCTTCCATGCAAACGAGCGGCAGTCGTCTGGAAGTGGCTTAAACAACAAAATAAAAAGTACTTTCACGTCTTCTCTTTCCTCAAAGTCTGAAACTTCCTGAATCCTTGGAGAGAGCAAGAAGATTGAAAACTTGTAGTTGAGAGAGGAAGTTCTCGCCGCGGTTGCAAACCCGCCACTTCAAAAGCCGTCACACACTGCGTCAGAGGGAAAGTGGAAATGCAAGAGACCTTTGCAGTGCAGGTGTACTAAGTGTTACCAGCAAACAAAAAAATGGCTATTTGAAACAAAAACCAAGATTCTTCCTCAAAATCCATCACACAAAAGTACCAGAGCGAACTGTTCATTGTCCATTTCCCTGATCTCAAAAGTTTATCAGTCTTTCCTCAACGTCTTCTTCCTCTCCCCATTAACTTATGCCTGTGGCCCTCAGATACGAGGCCCTTAGCTTCAAAGGCCCCCTACGTACTACGGTAGGTCTTAATGATGTCTTTGATTTGTCTCCTGCAGATGGGGCAGCAGGCGTTGGACATCTTCTTGAGTTTGACGCCGCAGGTGTAGCAGAGACACATGTGACCGCAGGCGTAGATGACCGTGTCCACGTGGTTCTCGTAGCAGATGGAGCACTCATCGCCTGTCGGCCACCCGGGCCCTCTCCCACTGCCTGATGGGAAGGTGGGCGACTTGGGGAGGCTGACGGGCGAGCTGGGGGTCGTTCCTGTTTGGGGGGAGGTAGTGACGGAGGGAGGGAAGGAGGGAGAGGGAAAAAGAGAGAGAGCATGTGTTAGGGGTGTCAGTAATCAATAGACTAATGAAACAACATTCTGCATGTACACTACCGGTCAAAAGTTTCAGAACATCTACTCATCTACTGGTCTTTCTTTCTTTTTACTATTTTCTACATTGTAGAATAATAATGAAGACATCACAACTATGAAATAACACATATGAAATAACACCAAGGCAAAGGGTGAATATTTGAAGAATCTCAAAAATAAAATATGTTTTTATTTGTTAAAACACATTTTGGTTACTACATGATTCCATACGTGTTATTTCATAGTTTCGATATCTTCATTATTATTCTACAATGTAGAAAATAGTAAAAAGGAAGAAAAACCCTTGAATGAGTAGGTGTTCTAAAGCTTTTGACCAGTAGTGTATGTACTGATGTAATGGATCTAATCTACAGTGTTGATCAATACATTCCTTACAATAAATACAGTACAAACCCATTTTACCACTGTTGTTCTACTATGAAGGCAACCTCACATTACCTAACTACAACAGTAGACGAGACATTGTGTCCTCCCGCTGCACAGCACGAGAAGCAATGTACCGAACAGACTCACCACCCAGGACATCTGCTACCTAGTGTCCCCCTCTCTCCTCTCTTAACCCCCTGCAGTGGGTTTGATAGTTTGATTAATAGAGTGGCTCTGAAAGGTACAGACCTCCCGCAGAGCCACAACAGTAGGCCGCGGAGCTGGGGCCTCCCAGGCCTCCGTTAAGGACAGGGTCGGAGCTTCCACTACCCAGGGCCAGGGCTAGGGCACTGGGGGTGTGGGGGGAGGAGGAGGGAGAGCTGGGGATGGAGGGAGCCCGCGCCGGCTGGTCCCCGAGATGTGTGGAACCTGGAGCCAGAGAACAGACAGAGAGAAACGAGATGGTTATGAAAGCATATAGAGTTCAACTATAGCCTCCTCAAATAGAGCCACCTCAACTATAGCCACCTCAATTATAGCCACCTCAAATATAGCCACCTCAAATATAGCCACCTCAACTATAGCCACCTCAACTATAGCCACCTCAACTATAGCCACCTCAACTATAGCCACCTCAACTATAGCCACCTCAACTATAGCCACCTCAACTATAGCCACCTCAACTATAGCCACCTCAACTATAGCCACCTCAACTATAGCCACCTCAACTATAGCCACCTCAAATATAGCCACCTCAAATATAGCCACCTCAACTATAGCCACCTCAACTATAGCCACCTCAACTATAGCCACCGCAACTATAGCCACCTCAACTATAGCCACCTCAACTATACTTTTTTATTTACTTTATTGTTTTGTTGGTGTCATTTTCTCAACTGGTTTAAGCAACAGTGGCCTTGTTCATTCATGCTAATAAAGCTTATTTGAATCTGAAAGAAGAGTTGGTATGTTATGAAGACATAGGCCTACAAAGATCAGAGGGGTTTTTCTCTAAGTGTGCTATACAGTTACTATACAGTACATTTGTAGACAGATGAATGATTACTATTACTAGTCTGTTCAACCTCTCTTTCATATCGTCTAAGATTGGAAAGTGGCCGTGGTCATCCCCCTCTTCAAAGGGGGAGAGACTCTAGATCCAAACTGTTACAGACCTATATCCATCCTGCCCTGCCTATCTAAGTCTTCAAAAGCCAAGTGAACAAAGAGATCATCGACCATCTCAAATCCCACTGTACCTTCTCCGCTATGCAATCTGGTTTCCAAGCTGGTCACGGGTGCACCTCAGCCACGCTCAAGGTCCAAAACGATATCATAAATACCATCGATAAAAAACAGTTTTCATTGACCTGGCCAAGGCTTTCGACTATGTCAATCACTGTATACTTATCGGCAGACTCAACAGCTTTGGCTTCTCTAATGATTGCCTCGCCTGGTTCACTAACGACTTTTCAGATAGAGTTCAGTGCGTCAAATCGGAGGGCCTGTTGTCCGGACCTCTGGCAGTCTCTATGGGGGTGACACAGGGATCAATTATTGGGCTGACTCTTTTCTCTGTATATATCAATGATGTCGCTCTTGATGTCGATTCTTTGATCCACCTCTATTCAGACGACACCATTCTGTATACGTCTGGCCTTTCTTTGGACACTGTGTTAACAAACATCCAGACGAGCTTCAATGCCATACAACACTCCTTCCGTGGCCTCCAACTGCTCTTAAATGCAAGTAAAACTAAATGCATGCTCTTCAACCGATCACTGCCCACACCTGCCCGCCCGTCCAGCATCACTACTCTGGACTTAGCATCACTACTCTGACAAAGAATATGTGGACAACTACAAATATCTAGGTGTCTGGCTAGACTGTAAACTCTCCTTCCAGACTCACATTAAGCATCTCCAATTCAAAGTTCAATCTAGAATCGGCTTCCGATTTTGCAACAACGCCTCCTTCACTCATGCTGCCAAAAATACCCTCGTAAAACTGACTATCCTGCCGATCCTTAACTTTGGCGATGTCATTTACAAAATAGCCTCCAAAACTCTACTCAGCAAACTGGATGTAGTCCATCACAGTGCCATCTGTTTGTCACCAAAGCCCCATATACTACCCACCATTGCGACCTGTATGCTCTCGTTGGCTGGTCCTCGCTACATATTCGTCACCAAACCCACTGGCTCCATGTCATCTATAAGTCTTTGCTATGTAAAGCTACACCCACCCGTAGCACACGCTCCAGCAGGTATCTTTCACTAGTCATCCCCAAAGCCAACACCCCCTTTGGCCACCTTTCCTTCCAGTTCTCGGCTGCCAATGGCTGGAACGAATTGCAAAAATCACTGAAGTTGGAGACTTATATCTCCCTCACTAACTTCAAGCATCGGCTGTCAGAGCAGCTTACCGATCGCTGCAGCTGTACACAGCCCATCTGTAAATAGCCCATCCAACCATCTACCTACCTCATCCCCATATTTTATTTTATTTTTTTCTGCTCTTTTGCACCGCAGTATTTCTACTTGCACATTCATCATCTGCACATCTGTCTCTCCAGTGTTAATTGATAAATTGTCATTACTTCGCTACTATGGCTTATTTATTGCCTTACCTCCTTACTTCATTTGCATACACTGTAGATAGACTTTCTTTTGTGTTATTGACTATACTTTGTTTAATCCATGTGTAACTCTGTGTTGTTGTTTTTGTTGCACTGCTTTGCTTTATCTTGGCCAGTTCGCAGTTGTAAATGAGAACTTGTTCTCAACTGGCCTACCTGGTTAAATAAAGGTGAAATAAAACAAAAATTAAATGATCCTATTGAAGTGAATGGCTTTTCAATCACTTTTGGGGATTTCTAGCGTGAAGTTTAGGGAGATATGTTGGGGGTTTGTCACGTCCACTCAACAAAATTCCATGTTTAAGAAGCACATGCCAGTGATGCCTAAGGTGAGGGGTCATGTTTCAGAGACCCCAGTGTGATTAACATGACATAATGGGTTCCAAAGTCACGGACATGGACACATTACCCGAAAGTCGGAATGCGACCCTGGCTACGTCAGACATACAGTACATGCCTGTACATGGATGAAAGAGGATACGTCAGACATACAGTACATGCCTGTACATGGATGAAGAGGATACGTGAGACATACAGTACATGCCTGTACATGGATGAAAGAGGATACGTCAGACATACAGTACATGCCTGTACATGGATGAAAGAGGATACGTCAGACATACAGTACATGCCTGTACATGGATGAAGAGGATACGTCAGACATACAGTACATGCCTGTACATGGATGAAAGAGGATACGTCAGACATACAGTACATGCCTGTACATGGATGAAAGAGGATACGTCAGACATACAGTACATGCCTGTACATGGATGAAAGAGGATACGTCAGACATACAGTACATGCCTGTACATGGATGAAAGAGGATACGTCAGACATACAGTACATGCCTGTACATGGATGAAAGAGGATACGTCAGACATACAGTACATGCCTGTACATGGATGAAGAGGATACGTCAGACATACAGTACATGCCTGTACATGGATGAAGAGGATACGTCAGACATACAGTACATGCCTGTACATGGATGAAAGAGGATACGTCAGACATACAGTACATGCCTCTACATGGATGAAGAGGATACGTCAGACATACAGTACATGCCTGTACATGGATGAAAGAGGATACGTCAGACATACAGTACATGCCTGTACATGGATGAAAGAGGATACGTCAGACATACAGTACATGCCTGTACATGGATGAAAGAGGATACGTCAGACATACAGTACATGCCTGTACATGGATGAAAGAGGATACGTCAGACATACAGTACATGCCTGTACATGGATGAAAGAGGATACGTCAGACATACAGTACATGCCTGTACATGGATGAAAGAGGATACGTCAGACATACAGTACATGCCTGTACATGGATGAAAGAGGATACGTCAGACATACAGTACATGCCTGTACATGGATGAAAGAGGATACGTCAGACATACAGTACATGCCTGTACATGGATGAAAGAGGATACGTCAGACATACAGTACATGCCTGTACATGGATGAAGAGGATACGTCAGACATACAGTACATGCCTGTACATGGATGAAAGAGGATACGTCAGACATACAGTACATGCCTGTACATGGATGAAGAGGATACGTCAGACATACAGTACATGCCTGTACATGGATGAAAGAGGATACGTCAGACATACAGTACATGCCTGTACATGGATGAAAGAGGATACGTCAGACA
>NC_068430.1:69762565-69785065 GCF_023373465.1 Oncorhynchus keta | reverse complement strand
ATCTATCAATACCCCAGAGCCACATTCCAGCCTCAGACAGTGTGCAGTGTGCGCTGCAGCCCTAAGTGTAATGTATTGATGTGGCTTTCATTGATCGCGCTGTCAGCCACCTCCCTGTGTGTCTCCAGAGTGCCTAATGGAGCAGACCAGATCCAAAAATGGCGGCTGTGTAATGTAATATAATGAGAACAGTGCTAACAGGGCGGCATGAGGGCATGTCGATGCCTCGCTAACTGCTGTGACCTCCATGGCTGCATGGAGAATAAGCGTGTTATTATGAGGGCAAGTTACAGGTGAGCAAACAAGCAGCACTTAATGAAAATACCATGTCCACATTATATCAGCACAGTAAGGTGTAGTTTATTTAACTCTCTCTCTCCCCCTCCCTCCCTCCCTCCCTCTCTCCCTCCCTCCCTCCCTCCCTCTCTCCCTCCCTCCCTCCCTCCCTCCCTCCCTCCCTCTCCCTCCCTCCCTCTCCCCTCCCTCCCTCCCTCCCTCCCTCCCTCCCTCCCTCCCTCCCTCCCTCCCTCTCCCCCTCTCCCTCCCTCTCTCTCTCTCCCTCTCCCTCCCTCTCCCTCCCTCCCTCCCTCCCTCCCTTACCTCACTGAGAGGGATATATTTAGACGGAGCTTGATTCGTCCGAAGAAGCAAAACAATGATGACACGGTGATGAGGTTGTGCCTGATTTGGTTGTGTAGCTTCGTAATTGAACTGTTAAAATAAGACAGGCCTTCAACCTTACCTGTCTTTCTACATGATACACCTAACAAAGATGTCATTTTTTAATTTCCGCTTTTCCAATCTACGAAACGCTCTGCCAAATTTAAATTTGCATTAAATTATGGCTCAATACAAAAAGCCATTGTGTCATAGAAGGATATAGGAGTGAACATTCGCTGTTTTTTCATTTAGACCATTTGTCTGCCCTTTTCACAGACTATGTAAAGAGGGACCTTGTGCACCAGTTGGCTTGATAGGGGGCCTATAGGTGTAGGATCTACATTTGATCACCCTGTTGCAGGAGGTTTGAGTTTTAAAAAGGTTTCTGAAGTTTGTCATTTCCACTTTGACATTTCACACTAGATTTTCTCTGTAGTATAACCCACGTAATAATTCACATTTCCTGTTGCTGCAGGATTATTTTCCTGCGTAGCAAACTGGCTCAAATTAAGATTCTACATCTGTAAGTAAATAAGTATAAAGAGCTCAGCAATTCACCTCTCAAAACAGTCTAAAAGCACAGTTGTAGCTACTTTAGGCACACCTGCCTGCCACAGCAGAAATAAAGTATGTTTGGCATATTGGAAATGAAGCGTAAGGCCTCCCGCTCACCCACTTATCTTTCCCACTTCATGTTCATTATCTGTATTTAGAGTGTGTAATCAAGCATGGGGGTTCTCGGCATACTGCTGAGAGGTAGCGTGTGTCCCGCAGCGAAGACATGTTTCCCCCGCTGTGAGTAGGTCGCAAGCACATACACACACATGCAAACACACACACACATACACACCATACAGACAGGAGAAGACGTGTTGTTGCCGCTAGGTTGCAGGGTCTGGCTCCCACACTCCTCCTTTCACTTGTTCCCTCTCTTCCTGTTATTATCGTGGCAGGTCGTGAGACAGCGTCTACTTTGCTCTCCATTAATACCTCTGGAAGTGCATTTGGATCTGACTTCCTGTGTCAAGGCGCTGTATTGAAGCACATGACATAAGTGCACACCTCTGAGCTCTGTGATGCGGGTGGGGCCCTTGTTACTAAATCCCTGACTGACGATCGATCATAAATGGATAAATGAAAAAGTTTACACCATGTCAGATTCCATCCTCCTAGAGCCTGTAGTACTGTAGACACTGTAGCATTTAAGGCCAGTACCTGACCATGTGACCCGTTCAGGAAAAGTCCCCTAGCCGCTACAGTCCATAGCTAGGGCCTGGAGTTTTCCCTAGTCAGGTAACATAAATAGGAAAAACTCCTGGCCCCACATAGAGCATACAAGTAATAGTAGAGAGAAGTACTCTAAGTGCACGTAACTGCCAAATTAAAGGAAACACTAACCTAACTTGTCTTAATAGGCCGTTGGGCCACCATACGTGTTTCCTTTATTTTGGCAGTTACCTGTATAGCATAACAGTCATACTGACTTACCCAGTATCCTGAGTTGAGTGACGGCTCCATGCAGACCGAAGAACATCCACAGGGGCCGGGAGTTGTCCACACACACTTGCATCCCCGCATTGGTGCCATTGTGGCTCAAGATCACCTCCCCTTCCTGGTTGACCAGGAAGCCCAGTATATCACTGCTCTGGAGCAGTGTGGGCACTCGGCACACAGCCCAGAATTCCTTGCGGTCGACTAAGGCCTCCGGGTTGTAGGGCAGGTCGCTAGGGCGCAGAACGGCGGGGTCGCATGATGTCACGCCATAGGACAGCGATCCCGACCTAGCTGGGCTCGACTTGGTCACCTTGATAAACACGGTCTCACCGGTACGCAGTGGCCGGTCAGTGAAGACAAGCGTTCGCTCCTCTCTGGCATGCTCGGATCTCGCCACTGTCTGCTCGTCGAGCGTCTTGATGTGGGCACCGCGGAGGGCGTGGAAATGGAGGTCGCTTTCGAGGGAGTGTGGGAGGACAGAGGACTGCTGGGTGTTGAGGGAGTTCTGGGGGATGGGGCAGGAGGCGGAGGGAGGGGCCAGGTGGAGATGGGCGTGGTTATGTGGGTGGGCTGGGCCAGAGCCGTTCACTTCCTGCAGGTTGAGGTCACAGAGGCTGACAGAGAGGCGGGATTCATCTGCCTCGCGGCGGAGAGAGGAGGAGCGTACGGTGGTGAAGGAGCGGGGACGGAGGAAGTCGGGAGGGACCATCTCACTCTCTGGAAGAAAAGAAGAAGAGAGAGAGAGAGAGAGAGAGAGAGAATTTTGGTTTCTATAATCATTGTAAATTGTGCTGAAATATAAAGAGAAAGAGAGACCATTATTTCTGAGAAAGAGACAAAGAGAGATAAAATGAGAGAGAGTCAACTAATAATAATACTGTAGTGTTGTTGTGTTGTCATTTGTTAGTGTTCAAATTATTTGACAGTTCATACAGCCGTTTCTGTCGCAATGTATTGTTTTGCCAAACTTGGAATATTCCTTGAATTTAAAAGAGAGAGAAGCAGAGAGGAAGAGAGAGAGAGAATAAAAGGAAGAGAGACACAAGCCAAGCACGAAAGAAAAGGCCTAAATTGGCGGATGTTATTAACTAGTACAAGATGTAGGATATAGCTAATTAGCTGGTACAGCAGCAGAGGAATGTGTCATTTCGCTTGTTTAAAGCTAAATTAAATTTTAAAAATTACAGATTTGGTTGAGTGCTTTAATATCAGTAGGGAGCAGAATCAGCTCCTTTCACATGAGGAGGACAAAGTGCTTAATTAACCAGCCTTGGATGATACTGTTAAAGAAATTTGTGTTTGTGAGGCAGTGTGTGTGTGTGTGTGTGTGTGTGTGTGTGTGTGTGTGTGTGTGTGTGTGTGTGTGTGAGCTCCCTCCTTCTGCATTTCCAGCAGGGTATAGTACAGTATCATCCTTCTACAGTGAGCCATTTATATCTGCCAACACATGTCCCCCTTTGCACAGTAGGACAGGTAGTAGTACAGTATCATCCTTCTACACACACCATTTATATCACACACACACACACACACACACACACACACACACACACACACACACACACACACACACACACACACACACACACACACACACACACACACACAGAGAGAGAGAGAGAATGCCCTTCTTATAGTCTCCCCCCTCCCCACCCAACCCTGCTGGGCAGCTGCCTGCCTGAAAATAAGGTCTCTAAATGTGCACCCCCCTCCCACACACTCCCCATCAGCCCAGCACTGGGAGAATTAGCCCTGGGGTGTTTTCAATAGGAGCGGAACAGAACCCAAATGGAAGCAAACGTAACAAAACGGGGAGGCACCTACAGTACCTGCATTTCTCCAATAGAAACTCTCATTTTCGTTGTGACTAATGATCTCAGACAGAGAGAGAAAAAGGGAGAGGAGGGAGAGAGGGAGAGAGGGAGGGGAGAGAGGGAGAGAGGGAGGGGGGAGAGGGGAAGGGAGGGACAAAGAAGAGGGACTGTCATTGCTCAGAGGGTTGTAAGTGGATAAGGAAAATGAGTGACGAGACTGACCACCTTTGTTGATGGACAGAGAGAGAGATTGGGGAGATGGATAGCAAGGTAAGCAGGGGGAGGGCAAGAGAAAGAAAATGACATTGTTGACCACCACCTCTGAGAGGGCAGAAGATAGGGAGAGAGCCCATCACTCAGAGAGAGAGAGAACGAGACAGAGAGAAAGCGGGACCACCAGAAAATGACAGCGAGTGACCCCCTCTTTTGAGATAGGAGACCCCATCATTTCGGAGCGAGGGAGCGACAGACTGACAGAAAGAAAGAGAGGGAGAGAGAGAGAGAGGGAGAGAGAGGATAAAAGCCAGCATCTACCAGTCCTCCCGGGAGAGCTCTAGTCTGCAGCCAGGCCCATTTCACCCCCTGCTCCCTCTGAGGCCTGTCCCAGAAAGCCTTTTAGAGGCCAGGGCCAGCTCTGGACATAGATAAACCTCTCACCCCTTAATTACTACTCTCATGAGGCCTGCCAGACAGCCGGCCTGAGCGTGTGTGTGTGTTTGTCTGCTAATAACAGCAGTGAAACCACAGAAAGCTAAACTCTCTTAGCCTGTCCCATCTGAAAGGGCTGAAAGGGACCCTGGCCAGAGTGGGATTATCTTCCACTCGGAAACCATTTAAATGTATTTTGTCCTAATATGGACACCGTACAAATGTTAATGGCTGGCAAGGCAATGTAGGGCATTTGAATGTGTGCCAGAAAAGGCTCTGCTGTCCATTTGTGAGCTATTTGGAATTTTGGTGTACATTCCTTTTCCACTTCAATGTGAGGAACGGTATGACGTGTAAATGTGTTAACAACGGCCAGAGAACCTATGCTGTCTAATGCGGTGAGGAAAGTCTAATTGAGAACCGGTTGCGACCTGTCAGGCTGACCAAGCCGGCGAGATTATCAGACCTTCGTCTTTCTTGTTGTTCACTAAGAAGATTATGTCCAGATTGTACAGGGGAAAAAGCGAGGTTTCTGTTTTTGTGCTGGCTGCAATAAATGTTAGAGTCAAACCAGGATCCAGGAACCAGCTCCAACTCTTACCCAATACCAGATCATTCAATCAAACTTCACTAAATCATTTCAAAGAGGCACCGTAAGGGAATATTTCTGTGGTCGACTAAAAGGCAACAACTGACATCCTATACTAATTTTACATTTGAGTTATTTAGCTAGAGCTCTTATCCAGAGTGACATAGAGTAGTATACATACATTTTCCCACTTCCTCCCAGTGGGAATCGAACCGACAACGCTGTTGTTGTAAGCGCCACACTCTACCAACTGAGCCACACCGGCTACCGTTGCATACTACACTGTGTGTGACTGCCAGAGGACATCATTAGGGTTATAGGTGCTCATTTAGTCTATCAAAAGACCAGAGGACAAAGACACCTTACAGTGTGTGATCCTCCTGTTTGGCAGTGCTGATTCAACGTAGCTCATCCTCCAACTGCCATCCCTTTGATCAGTTCCCGCCTTTAAATCCAAGATGCCAGCCCAGTTTGCCTCAAAGTCATGTCAAGTGTCAATTAGCATTAGCGGCTAATGCACAGACTGCTCTGGAAACTGACGGTATTAATGTATCACGAGACTACGGGACTTTAATTGTTCTATTTGATCTTTGTTGGGAGTATAACATGGATGGAAGAGTGCCTTGAAAAATCTCAGTGACTGCTAATCGACCATTAAACCAACAGCCCAAAAAGCACACAGTGCAGTTAACACTGTTAGTGCCCGAGGCTAGCAGAGAGACAGATGACTACCGCTAGCTCTTTATTTAATCTGATGCTTCCTACTTCCTCTGTCCTCTCCTACTGTAGCGTCCAATAGGCACTTAGTGGATGCCGCAGACCGGCTACGTAAATGAATACAATTATCAAAATCTATTTCTATTTCATTAAACTTTTCATTTCCCAAACAGTCGAATGCAGAGAGGCTACCTTCAATGAAGTATTTCCTAACGAGGCGAGGAGACAAATCGTAGCACTTTGCAACATACTTAAGCCAAATGATTGGGGAAGGAAAGGGATTCTCCCTTGGCGGTGGGAGTATGTGTGCGTGATCGCATGTGCGTAGATCAGGCATACTAACTTCTAACATCCCCAATGCCAGCCCTGATTCCAATGCTGGACGACTCTCACTCTCTAGACCAGGGATGGGCAACTGGGGCCCGCAGACCAAAAATAAAGAAATATACAGTACAAAGTCAAAAGTTTGGACACACCTGCTGATTCAAGGGTTTCTTTATTTTTTTACAATTTTTTCTACATTGTAGAATAATAGTGAATACATCACAACTGTGAAGCAACACATATGGAATCATGCAGTAACCAAAAATATTATCAAAGTAACCACCCTTTTCCTTGATGAAAGCATTGCACACTTTTGGCATTCTCTCAACCAGTTTCATGAGGTAGAATGGAATGCACTATATCATTGTGTTTACTTGATAGCTACCTACACAAATAGCTAGCTAGAACAAAGTGTTAATAAGATAAACAATTAATTTAAAAGATTTAAAAGCAATACAAAATAGACTTCATCCAAAATAATAATCCCAAACAGATATGAGACAACTAAGGACTGACTTCAGACAATGTTTTTGGTATTTTTTTGGAATGCATTTCAAATAACAGGTGTGCCTTGTTAAAAGTTAATTTGTGGAATTTCTATCCTTATTAATGTATTTGAGCCAATCAGTTGTGTTGTGACAAGGTAGGGTTAGCATACAGAAGATAGACCTATTTGATAAAAGACCAAGTCCATATTATGTCAAGAACAGTTCAAATAAGCAAAGAGAAATGACACTCCTACCTACAGTATCTCTCCGAGACTCAGGCCTCCTTTTTGTCCCTAGAATTTCTAGCAAATAGCTGGAGGCAGCGTTTTCTCCTGTAGATCTACATGTTTCTGGAATGGTCTGCCTATCCATGTGAGAGACGCAGACTCTGTCTCGACCTTTAAGTCTTTATTGAAGACTCATCTCTTCAGTAGGTCCTATGATTGAGTGAAGTCTGGCCCAGGGGTGCGAAGGTGAACGGCAAGGCCTGGCCGGCTCCCCTCTCCCCACTGGGATTCTCTGCCTCTGACCCTATTACAGGGGCTTAGTCACTGGCTTACTAGTGCTCTTCCATGCCGTCCCTAGGAGGGGTGTGTCACTTGAGTGGGTTGAGTCACAGATGTGATCTTCCTGTTTGGTTTTGCACCCCCTCGGGCTCGTGCGGTGGAGGAGCTCTTCGTGGGCTGTACTTAGCCTGGTCTCAGGGTAATAAGTTGGTGATCTGTTGATATCCCTCTAGTGGTGTGGGGGCTGTGCTTTGGGAAAGTGGATGGGTTGGCCCTGTCCAGGGGTGTCGTCAGACGGGGCCACAGTGTCCCCCGACCCCCCCTGTCTCAGTCTCCAGTATCTATGCTGCAATAGTCTATGTGCCGGGGGACTAGGGTCAGTCTGGTATATCTGGTGTAATTCTCCTGTCTTATCTGGTGTCCTGTATGAATGTAAGTATGCTGCCTCTCTCTCCCTCTCTCTCCCCTCCTGGAGGACCTGAGGCCTAGGATCATGCCTCAGGACTACCTGCCCTGATGACTCCTGGCTCTCCCCAGTCCACCTGGTCGGGCTGCTGCTCCAGTTTCAACTGTTCACCAGACTTGCTACCTTGTCCCGGCCCTGCTGTTTTCGACTCGCTCTCTCTCTCTACCGCACCTTCTGTCTCGACCTCTGAATGCTCGGCTATGAAAAGCCAACTGACATTTACTCCTGAGGTACTGACCTGTCGCAACCTCTACAATCACTGTGATCATTATTTGACCCTGCTGGTCATTTATGAACGTTTGAACAATCTGGCTTTAAATGGCCATGTATTCTTATAATATCCACCTGGCACAGCCAGAAGAGGACTGGCCACCCCTCAGAGCCTGGTTCCTCTCTAAGTTTCTTCCTAGGTTCCTGCCTTTTTAGGGAGTTTTTCCTAGCCACCGTGCTTCTACATCTGCATTGCTGTTTAGAGTTTTAGGCTGGGTTTCTGAAAAGCACTTTGTGACATCCGCTGATGTAAAAAGGGCTTTAGAAATACATTTAATTGAATGATTCCTTAATAATAACACAATAACCCATAATGAGTTAGAATAATAGATTGCAGGGTGCAATTTAGAAATGTGGTTGTGAATCAGCAGTCACTCAATAAACCCATGTCGGCGGGGGGGTATGGATGCGGCGCCTCATGATGAGTTCTGTTTTTTTGTGGCCCCACCCCCATCAAAGTTGCCCATCCCTGCTCTAGGTTCACTCAAATCAAATCACCAGGGTCTTTGAGAATGGCATCATGACATCATCAAACGGAGCCGAGAGTGGCATGTGGCTGTCTTTCATTACTGCAGAGCTCTGTCCTGAATTGGATTAGGGATAGACGTTTGGAATGATGAGGAATAGCTGAGGACCCCAGAGACATGAGGGAGGCATGATATTATTTATTTATATTTATTTTCTCCTCTCTCTCTCTCTCTCTCCCTCTCCCTCTCCCTCTCCCTCTCCCTCTCCCTCTCCCTCTCTCTCATGACCTGGTCTTACACTAGCTCTGGTCCAGAGTGTTCATACGATCCTCTACTTAGGAAAAAAAAATGTGTTAGTAGAGGAACTTGCTATTACCGTGGCCAAGAGCTAGTCTTACACTATAACAAATACAGCAACCATCATGAAGATGTACTATGAGATTTGACAAGGATAATTTTTTTCTGCCGAGCTGAATGTTGACATTTATGAACACAGTTTCAAGATGTTAGGCTTTGGCCCAATTCTTCATGAAAGGAGGTCTCTGTCGACCAGTTCTAAACGGCAGTGCATGTTTACTTTGTGCCCCTAGAGAGAGAGAGGGAGGGGAATATGAGAGGGAAGATAAAAGAGGGAAGGACGCTGTGCTTATGCTGATAAAGTGGAGTGTGTGTTTGTGTATGTTTGTGTGTGTGTGTGTGTGTGTGTGTGAGTGTATGTGTGTAACTGCACCAGCTGCTGCCCACTCATCATGGTGCACCTGCTATTTCAGCTAGAGACAAACTCCTTTGTCCCCATTGGTCCTTTTCAGATAGGCTGCCCACAGATGTGCGTTCTCATTGGCCGATTGGCCGAGGGCACAGATTTGCAATTGCAGCTCTCTGAAAGACGTTTCAAACAAAGTGGGCACTCTGACCTCGCACACACTCACACACACACACACACACACACACACACACACACACACACACACACACACACACACACACACACACACACACACACACACACACACACACACACACACACACACACACACACACACACACACACACACACACACACACACACACACACACACACACACACACACAGGCCATCCCAATCTAACCTTGTTAAGGTAACTAACTGTAATGGGGACACAGAGCGAGGCAGCTGTAGTCAATACACTAGGGGAGAGAGAGAAAAAAAAACATATTAAAATTCCAAACACATTCAATTGAGAACCAAACGCAGCACCTGTTGGGCTAAACCAACAAATATACAAAATGGGGGAGGGGAGGGGGGAGTTTGGCCTCTTTCTCTGAGCGTTTGATTGGGAATGGCAGTGAAGCTAGCAGGCTACTAATGCTGTGTGTGTACGGGGAAGAGGAGGAAGGAGAGGGAGAAGAAGGAGAGGGATAGGCTGGCTGGCTTAGTGGCTTTGCTAGCTTTCCACATTAAAAAATACTATAGTATTTACTGTAGTATACAGTAGTATTTACAGTTAACTATAGTATAAATACTATAGTAAAATAACTGTAGTATATACTATAGTAATCAATGTAGTGTTTTGACGGATTGTCGTATACTGTAGTATTTATTGTAGTTATTTTGTGGACTGTAGTATACTGTAGTAATTACTGTAGGGTTTTTGGGGACATTACTGTCGTATTTACTATTTTGTTCTTGTTTTATTATCTTTGACATATAAGTGGAGGCTAGTGGAGGCTTTCTCCTCGAGGAAACCTACTGGAGAAACACTAAAAGAGGACCTTGTCCAGTAGCTGTAGATAACACGGAGGCCTGAAAAAAATAGTCCAGAACTTCTGCTCTTTTCTATAACCTTTAGGGAACACAATATATGGTCTTTATGTGGCATGTAGGTTTCTTACTTATGGGTGGCATATATTGTGATATGGGGGAGGGGAATGGGCAGGGTATATGCAAATTAAATAGTATAGTTTGAAAAGTGTAGTGTTTTTGCAGACTGTAGTGTTTTTGTGGATTTCTGTAGTGTTTGCTACAGTGTGTTTCTTGTGGATAATACTGTTGTATTTACTACAACATTCTATATTAAGTACTACACATGATAGAGGGATTCTACAGTGTGTAGTATAGTATTCTACAGTTTACTACATCATTTTATATTAAGTATTATAGTATTCTAGTCAGAGATGGGATTTGCACAGTTATACGTCTGGCTTATTTCTCTCTCTCTCTCTCTCTCTCTCTCTCTCTCTCTCTCTCTCTCTCTCTCTCTCTCTCTCTCTCTCTCTCTCTCTCTCTCTCTCTCTCTCTCTCTCTCTCTCTCTCTCTCTCTCTCTCTCTCTCTCTCTCTCTCTCTCTCTCTCTCTCTCTCTCTCGGCTTTATTCACAAACTCTCAGGGATTCACAAGATGTGAGAGACTGATGGGAGTGGAGGATTGGGACACGACTGAAAGGAGGAGAGGAGAAGTGGAGTAGGGGGGAAGGAGAGCAGCTCACAGCTGTGTTCTTTTAGAAGTAGAGCTGCACAGCTGAGACAGGCGGGGATGGATGGGGAGAGACTCATAAGGATGGGGAGGAGAGTGCCCATGTTTGAGGTTTCCCGGAGACTAAGTGATGGAGAGATAAAGAGGGATGGAGAGAGGTGGAGAGAGAGAGAGGGGGTTGAGAGAGGTAAGGATAGAAATAGAGAGAGTGATTGAGTGAGAGAGAAAGAGAGAGGGATACAGTGAGTGAGTGGATAGAAAGAGAGAAAGAAAAGAGATGGAGTGGAGAGAGAGAGAGGCAGCGAGGGAGGGTTTGAGGGATGTTTGGGATGGTGCCGTATACCCTGATACTCCCTGGCTTTGGGCCAGTCGCTCCCTCGCCTCGCCGAGGTCGATTTCGAACCCCCAGCCTGGAAAGATCAACAGCCTTTTTTGAGGCGACACACGCCACATGGCTCCAAAACAAAAGCCCAGGCACAAACGCTCTCCATAAGTCACAAAAGCCCCAGAAGCCCTGGTCCCTTAGGTCATCAGCAAAATTCAGCATCTCTCAACCAATCAGTGGTCGGGGCCTAAGCATTAATAGATGAATAACTCCATCATAAGGTTCTTATATCAAAGCCCCTCTCAGTCAGTTTTCCTCCTGCTCGACTGCTCCAACCAGACCGTGGCAGGTCTGGGTTCAAGTACTATTCACAATTTTTCAAATACTTTTGAGTGTTTGCTGTAACTGCAAGATGGGCAGGGTTTACAGTTTTGAGGCTATTCTGCTGGTTCCATTAAGCCAGTCAAACTCAATTAAGCACAGATAAAGTAGTTGAAGTCATTTAGAGTAGTATTTGAACCCAGGTCTGGACTGTGGTGGGGACAGAGCTGTTATTTGGCTAATAATTTATCGGGTCAAAAGGGGGGAATTAATTCCAGCCAATGTAACAGACTGCCGTTGACTCGGATTGGATGTATTGTCTTGCAGTCTTCTATGCATATGTTTAGACAGGGCTATATACATTGTGTTGTTTCCCTTCACACTTCCTAATAGGGGGTCCATTGTACGGTGTCCATTTTAGGACGTGAAAGACATGAAGTACAACGTCAGGAAGGACAACATAAATCTTGGCATTACACCTCTGGTGTCTTTCCACTGGGCACAGATGACCAGTTCAACGTCTAGTTAGGATTTACATTTGGTTGACATGTCAACTGATGTGAATTAAATCCGAAAACAACAAAACATTTCACCATGTTATTTTGGTGAAAAAAGGACAAAATTCCTTTTACGTTGATGACTTTTTGCAAATCCAATCAGTTTTCCACGTTGGTTCAACGTCATCACATTAAATTGTTTTGTTGAAATGACGTGGAAACAAAGTTGATTCAACCCGTTTTTGTCCAGTGGGTTTAATCTACTTCATAATGTCCTTTAAAATAGGAAATTAGTATTAAACTCAGTCAACATAATCTCAAATTGGTTTCACTGCCAAAGCATACAGAATATTTTTTCTCTATCTATCCAAACCACTGAACAAACAATGACCTTGACTTCTACAGTACATTTGACATTTAGGTCCATAAACACAGCCAGACAATTCATTCGTATTTTGAATGCGGAGACCATTGTGACATTCAAACTGCTCTTTCTACAATACACTTCCAGTTTGAACGCATAAAACCACAAAGTTACAACCTCAATGCCAGTCAAAACACTCAAATAATCAAATAACCATTTTATCCTCAGTGGACCGTAACCAGTAACCTCCCGCGGTCTGTGTCTATGGTTTTGGACAACGTTCGGATAACGTCCCTCAATGACTTCTATTGTTCCAAATGACTTCATGTTACCACAGTCATAAGATTGGACCGAGAACATAGTGGACGATAGGTCCAAAACATGGCAAGGAACCAAGGGTCCAATAAGCTCTACTTCACTATCCATCTTCTCGGTGCAACATCTTGATAATAACAATAATAGGATATATTTTCCATCAGTCAAGAGGCTGGGGACATATTGCAGATATTCCTTTAGAAAGTCCTAACGCCAGTGACACGTGTCATCTATTTTTGTGTTTCAAACCTGGCCGACCTCTCAGCAGTTGTCAATCTGTTCTCGTTGCCATTGGAATCGTCATTAGTTTTTATTTCAGATGTAGGATCTTAATTTGATCACCCTGTTGCAGGAGAACACTCCTGAGGTTTTAAAAAGGCTTCTGAAGTTTGTAATTTCCACTTATAAATTTCAGTCTTGATTTCCTCCTACGAAAAATGTATCAACCCCTACAACATGTCCATTCATTATAATCTGCATAATAATTCACATTTCCTGTTGCTGCAGGATTATTTTCCTGCTGTAGCAAATTGTCTCAAATTAAGATCCGACATCTCTAGATAGTTATTCACTCAGTATCCTTGGGGTAAAAGTAAGTGTAAACATTGTGAGTTTGCAGTGAGAGTAAAGCAAAATAGTGAATTAGCTTGCTTTCATGAATGTTCTTCTATGCTAATGCCTCTCTTCTCCCACTCATTCATTCTCTCTCTCCCGCTCTCTATCCTTCTCCCTCTCTCTCAGTCTCCCAAAACTCCCCCACGTTTTCACTCCTACCATCATTCTCTGTCCCTTCCTCTCTCCGTCTTTCTCTCACTCAATCCCTCCAGCTCTCCTACTAATCGTTAGTTTGTGCCACTACACAGCTGCACCACGACATATCACATATGCATCTTGGTACTAGCCAGCAAAACCCAGCCCAAGCAGACTGGTTCCATCCAGATCTCATATGTCATTAATGCTTACGTTAATAGAGTAATTCTCTACAGCTGGTCACAAAGGTTTAAATTGTGCCTAACTCCAAACAGGGACACAGTGAACTACACTGCAAGAGCCATTATGTAACGACTTCTGCCGAAGTCAATGCCTCTCCTTGTTGGGGCGGTGCTTGGCAGTCAATGTTGCCGGTCTTCTAGCCATCGACATCGCCAATCCATTTTTCATTTTCCATTTGTCTTGTCTTGTTTTCCCACACACCTGGTTCTCATTTCCCTCATTATGTGTTGTGTATTTAACCCTCTGTTTCCCTCATGTCTTTGTGTGGTATTGTTTATTCTGTTTCGTGTTATTCACCCGCCGCTTCCGGCAGTCTTCGACCACCCGCCCGCGGGTAGAGCGTCTGTTCCTCCTTCGTGTTCACTTTGCCGTGTGCTTTTGGTTCGCCCTAATAAATGGCTCCGTTGGCTACCCAATATCGGCTCTCCTGCACCTGACTCCCTTACAGCCATTTTACGCATACCTGACACTCTATGTTTGTCTGTGATGTCTGAAATGATCTGTACTGTATATAAAAGTTCTGGCTTATTGGATTTATAGATAAAGACAAGTCTATATATCATACATTGTCTGACTTCAGTGTATGGAGTGCTAAATTCGACCAGACAAGCCTTATGTTTTTTTGTGACATCCATAAGAAGATATCATGGCATGTCACTCATATGTGTAAACTGTACTCTATACTATTGTAAGGTATCTTTAATTGTGTGTAAATAATTTAATCACCCATCTCATATGTATATACTGTACTCTATACTATGCCACTGTATCTTAGTCCAATGCCGCTCTGACATGCAGTTGAAGTCTACATACACCTTAGCCAAATACATTTAAACTCAGTTTTTCACAATTCCTGACATTTAATCCTAGTAAGTATTCCCTGTCTTAGGTCAGTTAGGATCACCACTTTTTTTTAAGAATGTGAAATGTTATAATAATAGTAGAGAGAATGATTTTTTCAGCTTTTATTTCATTCATCACATTCCCAGTGGGTCAGAAGTTTACAGACACTCAATTAGTATTAGTAGCATTGCCTTTAAATGGTTTAACTTGGGTCAAACATTTTGGGTAGCCTTCCACAAGCTTCTCACAATAAGTTGTGTGAATTTTGGCCCCTTCCTCCTGACAGAGCAGGTGTAACTGAGTCAGGTTTGTAGGCCTCCTTGCTCGCACACGCTTTTTCAGTTCTGCCCACAATTTTCTTATTGATTGAGGTCATGGCTTTGTGATGGCCACTCCAATACCTTGACTTTGTTGTCCTTAAGCCATTTTTGTCACAACTTTGGAAGTATGCTTGGGGTCATTCTCCCTTTGGAAGACCCATTTGCGACCAAGCTTTAACTTCCTGACTGAAGATGACTGAGATGTTGCTTCAATATATCCACATAATTTTCTTTCCTCATGATGCCATATATTTTGTGAAGTGCACCAGTCCCTCCAGCAGCAAAGCACCCCCACAACATGATGCTGCCACCCCCATGCTTCATGGTTGGGATGGTGTTCTTTGGCTTGCAAGCCTCTCCCCTTTTCCTCCAAACATAACGATGGTTATTATGACCAAACAGTTCTATTTTTGTTTCATCAGACCAGAGGACATTTCTCCAAAAAAGTACATTCTTTGTCCCCATGTGCAAGTTGCAAACCGTAGTCTGGCTTTCTTTTTTTATGGTGGTTTTGGAGCAGTGGCTTCTTCCTTGCTGATCGGCCTTTCGGGTTATGTCGATATAAGACTCGTTTAACTGTGGATATAGATACTTTGTACCTGTTTCCTCCAGCATCTTCACAAGATCATTTACTGTTGCTCAGGGATTGATATGCACGTTCTTCTCTTGGAGACAGAACGCGTCTCCTTCCTGAGCGGTATGACGGCTGCATGGTCCCCTGGTGTTTATACTTCCGTACTATTGTTTGTACAGATGAACGTGGTACCTTCAGGAATTTGGAAATTGCTCCCAAGGATGAACCAGACTTGTGGAGGTCTACAATTTTTTTCTGAGGTCTTGGCTGATTTATTTTGATTTTCCCATGATGTCAAGGAAAGAGGCAGTTTGAAGGTAGGCCTTGAAAAACATCCACAGGTACACCTCCAATTGACTCAAATGATGTCAATTAGCCAATCAGAAGCTTCTAAAGCCATTACATCATTTTCTGGAATTTTCCAAGCTGTTTATAGGCACAGTCAACTTAGTGTATGTAAACTTTTGACCCACTAGAATTGTGATACAGTGAATTATAAGTGCAATAATATGTCTGTAAACAATTGTTTGAAAAATGTCTTGTGTCATGCTCAAAGTAGATGTCTTAACCAACTTGCCAAAACTAAAGTTTGTTAACAAGAAATGTGTGGAGTGGTTGAAAAATGAGTTTTAATGACTCAAACCTAAGTGGATGTAAACTTCCGACTTCAACTCTATTCTTAATCCATTCCTTTCTTAGATTTACTTGTATTTTGGTTATATGTTGTGAAATTGTAAGATATTGTTAGATATCAATGCACTCGGAACTAGAAGCACAAGCATTTCGCTAGACTCGCATTAACATCTGCTAAACACGTATATGTGACCAATCAAATTTGATTTGATTTGATACCTCAGCACAACAAATCATACGTGAAAGGTGCTGTATAACCATGAAGAGACGTCAGGTTTCTAACCTGCTGCCAACTAGACAACAGAGCAATATGAAAGGTGCTGTATAACCATGAAGAGACGTCAGGTTTCTAACCTGCTGCCAACTAGACAACAGAGCAATATGAAAGGTGCTGTATAACCATGAAGAGACGTCAGGTTTCTAACCTGCTGCCAACTAGACAACAGATCAATATGAAAGGTGCTGTATAACCATGAAGAGACGTCAGGTTTCTAACCTGCTGCCAACTAGACAACAGATCAATATGAAAGGTGCTGTATAACCATGAAGAGACGTCAGGTTTCTAACCTGCTGCCAACCAGACAACAGATCAATATGAAAGGTGCTGTATAACCATGAAGAGACGTCAGGTTTCTAACCTGCTGCCAACTAGACAACAGATCAATATGAAAGGTGCTGTATAACCATGAAGAGACGTCAGGTTTCTAACCTGCTGCCAACTAGACAACAGATCAATATGAAAGGTGCTGTATAACCATGAAGAGACGTCAGGTTTCTAACCTGCTGCCAACTAGACAACAGATCAATATGAAAGGTGCTGTATAACCATGAAGAGACGTCAGGTTTCTAACCTGCTGTCAACTAGACAACAGAGCAATATGAAAGGTGCTGTATAACCATGAAGAGACGTCAGGTTTCTAACCTGCTGCCAACCAGACAACAGAGCAATATGAAAGGTGCTGTATAACCATGAAGAGACGTCAGGTTTCTAACCTGCTGTCAACTAGACAACAGAGCAACATATGAAAGGTGCTGTATAACCATGAAGAGACGTCAGGTTTCTAACCTGCTGTCAACTAGACAACAGATCAATATGAAAGGTGCTGTATAACCATGAAGAGACGTCAGGTTTCTAACCTGCTGTCAACTAGACAACAGATCAATATGAAAGGTGCTGTATAACCATGAAGAGACGTCAGGTTTCTAACCTGCTGCCAACTAGACAACAGATCAATATGAAAGGTGCTGTATAACCATGAAGAGACGTCAGGTTTCTAACCTGCTGTCAACTAGACAACAGATCAATATGAAAGGTGCTGTATAACCATGAAGAGACGTCAGGTTTCTAACCTGCTGTCAACTAGACAACAGATCAATATGAAAGGTGCTGTATAACCATGAAGAGACGTCAGGTTTCTAACCTGCTGCCAACCAGACAACAGATCAATATGAAAGGTGCTGTATAACCATGAAGAGACGTCAGGTTTCTAACCTGCTGCCAACTAGACAACAGAGCAATATGAAAGGTGCTGTATAACCATGAAGAGACGTCAGGTTTCTAACCTGCTGCCAACTAGACAACAGAGCAATATGAAAGGTGCTGTATAACCATGAAGAGACGTCAGGTTTCTAACCTGCTGCCAACTAGACAACAGAGCAATATGAAAGGTGCTGTATAACCATGAAGAGACGTCAGGTTTCTAACCTGCTGTCAACTAGACAACAGAGCAATATGAAAGGTGCTGTATAACCATGAAGAGACGTCAGGTTTCTAACCTGCTGTCAACTAGACAACAGAGCAATATGAAAGGTGCTGTATAACCATGAAGAGACGTCAGGTTTCTAACCTGCTGCCAACTAGACAACAGAGCAATATGAAAGGTGCTGTATAACCATGAAGAGACGTCAGGTTTCTAACCTGCTGTCAACCAGACAACAGAGCAATATGAAAGGTGCTGTATAACCATGAAGAGACGTCAGGTTTCTAACCTGCTGTCAACTAGACAACAGAGCAATATGAAAGGTGCTGTATAACCATGAAGAGACGTCAGGTTTCTAACCTGCTGTTTCTAACCTCAACTAGACAACAGAGCAATATGAAAGGTGCTGTATAACCATGAAGAGACGTCAGGTTTCTAACCTGCTGCCAACTAGACAACAGAGCAATATGAAAGGTGCTGTATAACCATGAAGAGACGTCAGGTTTCTAACCTGCTGCCAACTAGACAACAGAGCAATATGAAAGGTGCTGTATAACCATGAAGAGACGTCAGGTTTCTAACCTGCTGTCAACTAGACAACAGAGCAATATGAAAGGTGCTGTATAACCATGAAGAGACGTCAGGTTTCTAACCTGCTGTCAACTAGACAACAGAGCAATATGAAAGGTGCTGTATAACCATGAAGAGACGTCAGGTTTCTAACCTGCTGCCAACTAGACAACAGAGCAATATGAAAGGTGCTGTATAACCATGAAGAGACGTCAGGTTTCTAACCTGCTGCCAACTAGACAACAGAGCAATATGAAAGGTGCTGTATAACCATGAAGAGACGTCAGGTTTCTAACCTGCTGCCAACTAGACAACAGAGCAATATGAAAGGTGCTGTATAACCATGAAGAGACGTCAGGTTTCTAACCTGCTGCCAACCAGACAACAGATCAATATGAAAGGTGCTGTATAACCATGAAGAGACGTCAGGTTTCTAACCTGCTGTCAACTAGACAACAGATCAATATGAAAGGTGCTGTATAACCACGAAGAGACGTCAGGTTTCTAACCTGCTGCCAACTAGACAACAGAGCAATATGAAAGGTGCTGTATAACCATGAAGAGACGTCAGGTTTCTAACCTGCTGCCAACCAGACAACAGAGCAATATGAAAGGTGCTGTATAACCATGAAGAGACGTCAGGTTTCTAACCTGCTGCCAACTAGACAACAGAGCAATATGAAAGGTGCTGTATAACCATGAAGAGACGTCAGGTTTCTAACCTGCTGTCAACTAGACAACAGATCAATATGAAAGGTGCTGTATAACCATGAAGAGACGTCAGGTTTCTAACCTGCTGCCAACTAGACAACAGAGCAATATGAAAGGTGCTGTATAACCATGAAGAGACGTCAGGTTTCTAACCTGCTGTCAACTAGACAACAGAGCAATATGAAAGGTGCTGTATAACCATGAAGAGACGTCAGGTTTCTAACCTGCTGTCAACTAGACAACAGAGCAATATGAAAGGTGCTGTATAACCATGAAGAGACGTCAGGTTTCTAACCTGCTGCCAACTAGACAACAGAGCAATATGAAAGGTGCTGTATAACCATGAAGAGACGTCAGGTTTCTAACCTGCTGCCAACTAGACAACAGAGCAATATGAAAGGTGCTGTATAACCATGAAGAGCGTCAGGTTTCTAACCTGCTGCCAACTAGACAACAGAGCAATATGAAAGGTGCTGTATAACCATGAAGAGACGTCAGGTTTCTAACCTGCTGTCAACTAGACAACAGAGCAATATGAAAGGTGCTGTATAACCATGAAGAGACGTCAGGTTTCTAACCTGCTGTCAACTAGACAACAGAGCAATATGAAAGGTGCTGTATAACCATGAAGAGACGTCAGGTTTCTAACCTGCTGCCAACTAGACAACAGAGCAATATGAAAGGTGCTGTATAACCATGAAGAGACGTCAGGTTTCTAACCTGCTGTCAACTAGACAACAGAGCAATATGAAAGGTGCTGTATAACCATGAAGAGACGTCAGGTTTCTAACCTGCTGTCAACTAGACAACAGAGCAATATGAAAGGTGCTGTATAACCATGAAGAGACGTCAGGTTTCTAACCTGCTGTCAACTAGACAACAGAGCAATATGAAAGGTGCTGTATAACCATGAAGAGACGTCAGGTTTCTAACCTGCTGTCAACTAGACAACAGAGCAATATGAAAGGTGCTGTATAACCATGAAGAGACGTCAGGTTTCTAACCTGCTGCCAACTAGACAACAGAGCAATATGAAAGGTGCTGTATAACCATGAAGAGACGTCAGGTTTCTAACCTGCTGCCAACTAGACAACAGAGCAATATGAAAGGTGCTGTATAACCATGAAGAGACGTCAGGTTTCTAACCTGCTGCCAACTAGACAACAGATCAATATGAAAGGTGCTGTATAACCATGAAGAGACGTCAGGTTTCTAACCTGCTGCCAACTAGACAACAGAGCAATATGAAAGGTGCTGTATAACCATGAAGAGACGTCAGGTTTCTAACCTGCTGCCAACTAGACAACAGAGCAATATGAAAGGTGCTGTATAACCATGAAGAGACGTCAGGTTTCTAACCTGCTGCCAACTAGACAACAGAGCAATATGAAAGGTGCTGTATAACCATGAAGAGACGTCAGGTTTCTAACCTGCTGTCAACTAGACAACAGAGCAATATGAAAGGTGCTGTATAACCATGAAGAGACGTCAGGTTTCTAACCTGCTGTCAACTAGACAACAGAGCAATATGAAAGGTGCTGTATAACCATGAAGAGACGTCCGTCAGGTTTCTAACCTGCTGCCAACTAGACAACAGAGCAATATGAAAGGTGCTGTATAACCATGAAGAGACGTCAGGTTTCTAACCTGCTGCCAACTAGACAACAGAGCAATATGAAAGGTGCTGTATAACCATGAAGAGACGTCAGGTTTCTAACCTGCTGCCAACTAGACAACAGAGCAATATGAAAGGTGCTGTATAACCATGAAGAGACGTCAGGTTTCTAACCTGCTGCCAACTAGACAACAGAGCAATATGAAAGGTGCTGTATAACCATGAAGAGACGTCAGGTTTCTAACCTGCTGCCAACTAGACAACAGAGCAATATGAAAGGTGCTGTATAACCATGAAGAGACGTCAGGTTTCTAACCTGCTGCCAACCAGACAACAGATCAATATGAAAGGTGCTGTATAACCATGAAGAGACGTCAGGTTTCTAACCTGCTGCCAACTAGACAACAGATCAATATGAAAGGTGCTGTATAACCATGAAGAGACGTCAGGTTTCTAACCTGCTGCCAACTAGACAACAGAGCAATATGAAAGGTGCTGTATAACCATGAAGAGACGTCAGGTTTCTAACCTGCTGCCAACTAGACAACAGAGCAATATGAAAGGTGCTGTATAACCATGAAGAGACGTCAGGTTTCTAACCTGCTGTCAACTAGACAACAGAGCAATATGAAAGGTGCTGTATAACCATGAAGAGACGTCAGGTTTCTAACCTGCTGTCAACTAGACAACAGAGCAATATGAAAGGTGCTGTATAACCATGAAGAGACGTCAGGTTTCTAACCTGCTGCCAACTAGACAACAGAGCAATATGAAAGGTGCTGTATAACCATGAAGAGACGTCAGGTTTCTAACCTGCTGCCAACTAGACAACAGAGCAATATGAAAGGTGCTGTATAACCATGAAGAGACGTCAGGTTTCTAACCTGCTGTCAACTAGACAACAGAGCAATATGAAAGGTGCTGTATAACCATGAAGAGACGTCAGGTTTCTAACCTGCTGTCAACTAGACAACAGAGCAATATGAAAGGTGCTGTATAACCACGAAGAGACGTCAGGTTTCTAACCTGCTGCCAACTAGACAACAGAGCAATATGAAATGAAAGGTGCTGTATAACCATGAAAGACGTCAGGTTTCTAACCTGCTGCCAACTAGACAACAGAGCAATATGAAAGGTGCTGTATAACCATGAAGAGACGTCAGGTTTCTAACCTGCTGTCAACTAGACAACAGAGCAATATGAAAGGTGCTGAAGAACCAGGTTTCTAACCTGCTGTCAACTAGACAACAGAGCAATATGAAAGGTGCTGTATAACCATGAAGAGACGTCAGGTTTCTAACCTGCTGTCAACTAGACAACAGAGCAATATGAAAGGTGCTGTATAACCATGAAGAGACGTCAGGTTTCTAACCTGCTGTCAACTAGACAACAGAGCAATATGAAAGGTGCTGTATAACCATGAAGAGACGTCAGGTTTCTAACCTGCTGCCAACTAGACAACAGAGCAATATGAAAGGTGCTGTATAACCATGAAGAGACGTCAGGTTTCTAACCTGCTGCCAACTAGACAACAGATCAATATGAAAGGTGCTGTATAACCACGAAGAGACGTCAGGTTTCTAACCTGCTGTCAACTAGACAACAGAGCAATATGAAAGGTGCTGTATAACCACGAAGAGACGTCAGGTTTCTAACCTGCTGTCAACTAGACAACAGAGCAATATGAAAGGTGCTGTATAACCACGAAGAGACGTCAGGTTTCTAACCTGCTGTCAACTAGACAACAGAGCAATATGAAAGGTGCTGTATAACCATGAAGAGACGTCAGGTTTCTAACCTGCTGCCAACTAGACAACAGAGCAAT
>NC_068430.1:69730065-69757565 GCF_023373465.1 Oncorhynchus keta | reverse complement strand
CAAGCGAATCTCCATTTCTATGGTCGTCATTGACGGTGTGTTGGTGTGTGTGTGTGTGTCTCTCTCTCTCTCTCCATCCACGTGTGTGTGGAATGAAGCTGTCACTCTCAGAGTAGCTAGATTTATCTAGCCCATAATTCTGCCTGTCTGGGTTTCATTAGCTAGAGCTGGGATCTTAAACTACACTCATCATCCAACTGTAGGGGTCGAAAACACTCAATCACACTCCTCCGTGTGTAATAATATCCCCAAAAATGTGTCTGGAAGGCATCACCTGCTGGGGGCCTATCACACGATACCTACCGAGGGTCTGTTCATTAGTCGCCCAATCAGAGGCTTTAAGACTATTGTTCTGTGCTGACCTCAACACAAAATGTATTTCAAATACATGTACATTTGCTAAAAATGCATTTAGTGATTCAAAATGCATATACAGTGCCTTCAGAAAGTATTCACACCCCTTGATTTCTTCCACATTTTGTTGTGTTACAAAGTAGGATTAAAATGTATTTAATTGTCTTTTTTGTGTTTAACTCTATTCTGTTTCATTTTGCCATAAACATCTCCCTAGTCCTTGCCGATGACAAGCATACCCATAACATGATGCAGCCATCACCATGCTTGAAAATATGAAAAGTGGTACTCAGTGATGTGTTGTGTTGGATTTGCCCCAAAAATAAAGCTTTGTATTCAGGAAATAAAGTTGATTTCTTTGCCAATATTTGAGCAGTTTTACTTTAGTGTCTTATTGCGAACAGGATGCATGTTTTGGAATGTTTTTATTATGTACAGGCTTCTTTCTTTTCACCCTGTGTTGTATTGTGAAGTAACTACAATGTTGTTGATTCATCCTACAGCTTCTCCTATCACAGCCATTAAACTCTGTCACTGTTTTAAAGTCGCCATTGGCCTCATGGTGAAATCCCTGAGCAGTTTCCTTCCTCTCCGGCAACTGAGAAAGTAAGGACGCCTGTTTCTTTGTAGTGACTGGGACTATTGATACACCATCCAAAGTGTAATCAAAGGGATATTTAACGTCTGCTTTTTATTTATGTTTACCCATCTACCAATAGATGCCCTTCTTTCCGAGGCATTGGAAAACCTCCCTGGCCTTTGTGGTTGAATCTGTGTTTGAAATTCACTGCTCGACTGAGGGACCTTACAGAGATGAGGTAGTCATTCAAAAATCATGTTTAACAAAATTCTTGCACACAAAGTGAGCGGATACAACTTCTTATGTGACTTGTTAAGCAAATTTGTACTCTTGAACTTATTTAGGCTTTCCATAACAAAAAAAGGCTGTAACAGAACAAAATGTGGAAAAAGTCTAGGGCTTACTAAAATACATGTAATGACTGACAATGTTCCAGAAATGAATGGCTATGACGTCTAAGCTACAGGTTGGCCAAAGTGTTTAATCATTTGGCTTCCTAGATTACTCTTTACACATTGATCGATGCAGATCATGTGTTTGGCCACCAAGCCGAAACATTGTCCGTAGCTAGGTTTCCATCTACTTTTCCCACCAGAAATGTGTTTCCATTAAACTGACTTGTTGCGGATTAAAGGCTGTTTGTGATGACGTCGTGCACATGAAAATAACCTTTCTCGTTAAATTCCAATGTACCAAATAAGTTCAATGGGTTTCCATCGCCCCTTTCAACTCTACTGATGGTTCTGTCACAAAAACTGCTGCGTTATATAGAAAATGTGCCCACTCTGGACTTGACACGTGCTCCTCTAGCCAACAGCTTGCAGATACAGTACGGGTGGGCTACATGATGAGATTATTATGGATAAAGAGCAATATTATTAATATTTGTCAAAGGGCATCAAGTTACCAGAATAAGACACTCTGTATTTATTGGAAAGGAGCATCAAGCTCCTTACCTTGCACTTTCACCACCCTGTGAAGTTCATCATAACTTATTTCATCTGCAGCCGAATAAACTGCATGCTTTCTTTCCCGAGTCGTAGTGGGAGGACCGCACAACATATCATCGCGTGACTCCCAAGTTTACTTCTATATGATGGTTAATATGTCAATATTTGCGCATGAAGTCGTTTCCACCAACATTTCTCGCATAATTAACTTTACAGACACAAAAAGATCCCACCATGTCGAACGAACAATTTAACTTTCTGCATTTATAAAATTAAACCAGCATTTCATGTTTCCATCAGCCTGGTTATTTATCCCACTTGTTTCATGTATCAGGTAATTTATCTGTATGAAATGGTTGGATGGAAGCGTGGTTAGTGGCAGCATTTCAATTGTGACGGTGAGTGAAATTCAATATTGGTGCCTCCTTTCTACTTAACACATCAAAGGGAAGTAAAAGGCACTAATTTCATGGAACGACAAAGTACACGTTAATTTTATTACATTTTTCGAAAGGCAAAAGGCCTCCTGCTGGGACGGGGGCTGGGATTTAAAAACAATATATAGGACAAAGCACACATCATGACAAGAGAGACATCACAACACTACACAAAGAGAGACCTAAGACAACAACTTAGCATGGCAGCAACACATGAAAACACAGCATGGTAGCAACACAACAAGGTAGCAGCACAAAACATGGTACCAACATTGTTGGGCACAGACAACAGCACAAAGGGCAAGAAAGTAGAGACAACAATACATCACACGAAGCAGCCACAACTGTCAGTAAGAGTGTCCATGATTGAGTCTTTGAATGAAGAGATGGAGATAAAACTGTCCAGTTCAAGTGTTTTTTGCAGCTCGTTCCAGTCGCAAGCTGCAGCGAACTGAAAAGAGGAGCGACCCAGGGATGTGTGTGCCTTGGGGACCTTTAACAGAATGTGACAGGCAGGACGGGTGTTGTATGTTAAGTTCAATGCTCTCGTCAACTGTGTTTGTTTATTTGTCATGATGCACACAAAAGACATGGAGTCACTACAGGACTGATAATGTATCACATTTGAAGTCATTTACATTTTAGTGCTGTTGGTATGTAGTTAAGGCAGTTAAGAAGAGATAGTTAAGAAGAGATAGACAGAGAAGATAGACAGAGAAGATAGCTAGGGAAGAGAGTTGAGAAGAGATAGTTAAAAAAGAGACAGACAGGCAGGCAGTGAAGTGCAGTGCATCGCCATTCTCTTGGTCGTCGTAGAAGGTGTGTGCCTGTGTGGGTATGAGGAATGAAGCTGCCAACACCAGAGCAGCTAGATTTATTTATCCCATAATTCTGCCTGTCTGGGTTTCATTAGCTACAGCTTGGATCTTAAACCATGCTCATCACCCAACTGGAGGTGTGGAAAACACTACATCACACTAGGCCATGTGTAATAACCCCTAAAATGTGTCTGGAAGGCATCTCTTGCAGGGGGCCTATCACACAATACCTACAGAGGGACCTATCATGCATCACCCAATCGGAGGCCTCGAAGTTGTTGCTGTCATCCTGTCATCCTAACCTTCTGTGCTGACCTCAACACAACCCTTGGGACTTTAACCGATGTTATCAAAGGACAAAATACACTTTGTTTTTAGAAGTAGGCACGTGTGTTCACTTTGGTGCTAAGATAGTAAATTATGGTTTCTGTGTGTGTGTGTGTGTGTGTGTGTGTGTGTGTGTGTGTGTGTGTGTGTGTGTGTGTGTGTGTGTGTGTGTGTGTGTGTGTGTGTGTGTGTGTGTGTGTGTGTGTGTGTGTGTGTGAGACAGTGTGTATTATGTATTATGTATTATGTATTATGGGTTTTAAAATAGCTCACAGTTTTTTTAAGGATTCTTTACATTTATTTAATAAATCTTTCGGAGTTGGCATTTGATTAAACAGAACTGAGACTTATTCTATATATTGTTTGTAACAGTAGTCTGTGAGAACACCAGGGTGAATAACAGATGCCTCAGGTACTTCTCTATCTGTGCCATTCCCAATAAGCAGAAACCTGTTAAACATTTCCTTAACCTAACCGTAACCACTATCAGGTAAAGCTAAATCTGACCTTAGAGGATTACCTGGGGGAGAGATAAGAGGATGCTGGTTTAATTGTAAACATGATGTATATATTCTGGATGTAGGTGGAAAGCCAAAGTCCCCCAAAAAATCTAGGGAAGAAAATGTTAGGACTGTTACAGTTCAGATGTAAGCGACCAGTATGTTGAGGGCAGATGTTAGTCAGAAGGCCCCCTGAGGACCTATAGGAGCTCTGTACCCTAGGCTGCCCTGGCTATAGCCTGACTGTAAAAGGCTGTGGGTTGATTTAACTAGGGCTGAAGAGAGCGATTGTTACAGCGCTCCGAGCAGCATACGGTTTACCAAGACGCCAGGGGTCTCCCCAAGTGACTTATAGAGGAGAGTGCGAGGCGTCACGGTAATGCGAGACGACAATGTGAACTTTGGGCCAACGAATTACGGCCGCGTTCTCTAACGTTGCTACTCCCAGGAGTCCCATGCTAGTCTGTCGAGGAATACAGCTAGGTTTCTATCGCTACTTGTCATCGCTGCCTCCCGTCAAGACTAGGGAGTGCGGGGGGGACTGGGACTTCAGATAAAATGACTCCCACATCACACGGTGAACACAAAACATCCCACCCCTCTGCTACCCGAGACAGGAGATACCGCTGTACTCCTGTCAATTGGCACGGCTCGCAATTAGGATCAAATGGGCTATCTATGGAACATGTGACCAAACCCCTTGTCTATTTTTAACATAAGGGGGATGACAACATTGACACATTGAATCCCTAGAGAACAGAAACATGCACAGTATGCCATAGGCCCTGGGTACATCAAAGCCTTGGCTAACGCTAGGTTATCGCATGCTATGTCTATCGCTACGGTATTTATGCTAAGCCTTGGCTAACACCAGGCTATGCTATGTCTATCTCTATGGTATGTATGGTAAGCTGCATTGCATGCCTCGATAATGCACAGCAGGGCAGTTATTTTGCAGCCCATGTGCTATAGTGGTGCTAAAAATACTAGGGCCAAACGTTAGTCATATATAGATAGCATTTGTAAAGATCTTAAAGGGGTTCACATTAGGTTAGAATAACTATCACTAACCTCATCCACCATAAGAAAATATATTTCATTCCCAGTCAGTAGACACTATGTTTACAGTCGGTAAACATGTTAAAATACCTAATATGTTAAAATACCTAATATGCACCATTACATGCTGTATGACCATGGTGTTCACCGCAAAGACATCCTCGAAAGGCATGGGTGATCACCAAATCGCATAACCGTACCTCCTAATTCTCTCCTTACCAAGAAGCTAGAAGTGAGGAATGGTATGGAGATGAATGTGTAGGTGTGCATGCATGCTTTCTTAACATACCTAGCAGTTGCACTCCACGGGTCAACCCATAGACATCTATCAGTGCCCACAGAGGTTCTCCTGTTCTCACCCCACTGAAGAACAACATCGGATTGGACTCATTGATTCTATAGAAGACCCGGCCCTTCTTGTCCACCCAGAAGGCGATGACGTTCCCTTCGTTCGCGAACTCCTCAGGTAGTGCCTTGGCCCAGAAGCCACTCTGGGAGACCAGGTCAGGACAGGCATACTTGGGCAGGCTGTCTGGGTTGATACGGGACGGGTCTTTAGCCGTGAAGCCCAGACGGAGAGCTCCACTCCAGCAACACTGCTTCTTAGTGATCTGTGGAAGGAGGACAGACTATGATAGGTCGATGGTCTTACAGCAGTTTGTCGTAGCATAAGAGTGTAAAGGTCTAGGATTATACTTTATAAGGAAGTCTAAATGTTGCACTGAAGTTTAAAGGTTCACTTTGTGTATTGTGTGTCAATGAGATTCCATTTTGTGACCTAGGCCTATACAATGCTGACAGGTTGCAAAAGAAAGCAAGTAATGGGCCTATTTGGTTGGTTGCATACAGTAAGTGTACCAGGGTTTCCGTTAGTAATATATGGTGGCAGGCCGTTGACAGGCAGCATTTTAATTTACAGGACATTTAAGACATTTACCGGACCAATATGCATTGGGTGCGTAACCTGATTAGGGAGTCCACCCACAGTGACAGAAATCCCATTTAGATGATGGTAATTCATCTCAACAGACCACCAACTCTAGGATGCAATGGCGTGTGTCCTTCTTACAGAAATCCGATGCGCAATTTGAAAATATCTGCCACATTTGCTTTTCCTCAGCTAACAACAGGAGTAATGAACAGCATTATCACTAGCCTATGTCAATCTGCTATCCCCAATAGTTGAAAAGTGTACTTATTCTATTGGACAGCTTGTCGTTCTGTGTGAAAGAAGTAAGCTATACCAAACAAAATCTGGGACAATTGTGGGACGATAGGTCTCAAATTCATACAACTAGAAGACCTAGGCTCCATCCCCCAAAATATTAGAAAGAAATGAGGCTCATGCAACTGATCAGAATATTTAGCTTAAAATGTTGATACATTATTTAGTCTTCACATTATAAGCGCAGCACTCCGCACAAGGCAGTAGGATACGTGCAAATGTTAGTTTCATATTGCTATTAGCAGAAAAACACAGTTGTCAAAAGCACAACGCACATGCGAGCGGTTTCATGAGACAGAGAAAAAATATCCAATCGAAATTTTGAAGGGAGATAAAGATGCAACAACTAGCATGGGTTGTTAATATGACTAGGATTGTGCATTTGGCTCCTGGACAATGAAATAAAGTTGATTTGAAAACCAATACAACGTGAGAGAAATAGGCTATGTAAGACAATTGTAAGACAATTGCCTAAATTCTCTTGAAGTTTAAGTGTACTTCAAAGCAGGGGTTCCCAAACTTTTTCACTCAGGCCCCCATTCCATCATTGGGGAACATCACACGTTCCTCCGCGAGCGAGCGATGTCTATTTCTATAGGCACAAGCACTGTTCATGACACAAACTGTTCACACCCTTTTTGTTGGCGGAGAGAAAATATTGCAGGTTTAAAACTTATTTCCTGCACTTCTACACATTTTGTCATGGGGTGAGGAGAGAAATGATCCGTTTTAAAGTTCATTTTCTGGCAATTCTATATATTTAAAAAACAAGTTTAGGAACCACTGCTTTAGAGCACTTGGCTGAATTAACTGTTGTGCTTGCTGCTATTCACTCATCATTGTTTTACCAACACCCAGTAAAGCCACAACCACTTGCCCTGGAGCCAGAAACAGTATTGACCCAGTGCTTTGACTGGGTTGACATGCTGGCTCGTTAGATGGAAACCCGCTAAGCCTATTTGGGGAGACACAGGAACAGGAGGGGAAAGCAGCAGTAGACTGAAAGAAGGATTTACCTGGACAAGCTCATAAGCTAGATGTGTGTGTGTGTGTGTGTGTGTGTGTGTGTGTGTGTGTGTGTGTGTGTGTGTGTGTGTGTGTGTGTGTGTGTGTGTGTGTGTGTGTGTGTGTGTGTGTGTGTGTGTGTGTGTGTGTGTGTGTGTGTGTGTGTGTGTGCGTGTGTGTGCATGTGTGTGTGTGTTCGCATCACCATCCTGACTTGGTGTGTTTACATTATATATACCGTACATACATCAGATACTGTACACATCAAAGCTAGTCTCACCTATTGTACCGATCCGTGTTAGTATCTCTCTCCGTATCTTGCGTCATCTTTGAGCATCCCACCATGTATAGAACAACCTACAAAGTTCCCTACAACTGGATGTTCGGGTGCCTCTCTGGCAGTTCAACATGTTGATTGGGGACCTTGCTGAGGAATGGGCTTTTTTCTTCTTGAAAATGTTCATAAAATAAACAAATAAAATGAATCTACCGTTGTTAGAATACTTTGAATACTGTAAATAAACCCCATTGGGTGTGGTGTTGTGTCCATCTAAATCTCTACATACCTTGATTCGGACCTGCTCGTACAACGCTACGGGTCTGTTGCTGAAGGTGATGGCGTTACAGAAGCTGGCCTGCCTCTTGACGGTCCTCTGGGCCAGGTCCATGGCGATCTGGGAGCCCTTGGTGTTCGGGTGGAAGAGCAAGGGACTTATGGCCAGGCCTCTCCTCTGGCCCCCGCCCACACCGCCACACTGCTGGATGGGCAGGCAGCGCTTGGGCTTGTGGTGGCATCGGTGGGTGGTGGAGGGGAACGGACCGCCCAGAGAGTCTGATGGATAAACAGAGGGGTGCCATCAGAATGATATTCAAACCCTTCTAATCCTTTATACAGTATGTTTTTGTTGTGTTCTATGTTGTTATGCGTCTTGTATGTACAGTACCATTCATCACCACACATGAAGTTCTCTCACAGGAAATATCTAGGATTAAATCTAAATAGAGAATTTAGTCCATTAGTGCCTCACTAGGATCATCTGCATAGGAAAGCTTCAATATGAGTGTGTGCCTGAGTCCTGACTACAGGTAATGAATAAGATGCAGAGTGAATGAATGTGTTTACCAATGACTCAGGGAGCAGGTGGCGGTTCTAAAAATGGGTCCCCAGTCACCTACTACACTGCAGCAGCCAGCCATGCTCTCAAAGACACACGTCTCGTTTCAATTTCATGGCTCCTTCAACTGGTCTGGCTATATTGTGAGGCCTCCACTGAGTGTACAACATTTTAGGAACACCTTCCTACTATTGAGTTGCACCCCTTTTGCCCTCAAAACAGGTTCAATTCATCAGGGCATGGGTTCTATAAGGTGTCAAAAGTGTTCCACAGGGACACTGGCCCATGTTGACTCCAATGCTTCCCACAGTTGTGTCAAATTGGCTGGATGTCCTTTGACCATTCTTAATACACACGGAAAACTGTTGAAACCGGCGTGCCTGGCACCTACTACCACACCCCGCTCAAAAGCACTTAAATATTTTGTCTTGCCCATTCACCCTCTGAATGGCACATATACACTTCATTGTCTAAATCGTCTCAAGACATAAAAATCCTTCTTTAACCTGTCTCCTCCCCTTCATCTACACTGATTGAAGTGGATTTGGCACTACAGAGGGTAGTGCGAACAACTCTGTACATCACTGGGGCCAAGCTTCCTGCCATCCAGGACCTCTATACCAAGCGGTGTCAGAGGAAGGCCTTAAAAAAGAATCCAGCCACCCTAGTCATAGACAGTTCTCTCTGCTACCGCATGGCAAGCGGTACCGGAGCGCCAAGACTAGGTCCAAGAGGCATCTAAACAGCTTCTACCCCCAAGCCATAAGACTCCTGAACATCTAGTCAAATGGCTGCCCAGACTATTGTCAGTGCCTCACCCCCTCTTTACACCACTGCTACTCTCTGTTGTCATCTATGCATAGTCACTTTAATAACTCTACCTACATGTACATACTACCTCAAATAACCGGTACCCCCTGCACATTGACACTGTATATAGTCTCGCTATTGTTATTTTACTGCTGCTCTTTATTTACTTGTTACTTTTATCTCTTATTCATAACCTTTTTTTTAACTGCATTTTTGGTTAAGGGCTTGTAAGTAAGCATTTCACTGTAAGGTCTACACTTGATGTATTCGACACATGTGACGAATAAAATGTGATTTGATTTAACAAGTGAGATCAATAAGGGATCATAGCTTTCACCTGGATCAGCTTATGTCATGGAAAGAGCAGGTGTTCCTAATGTTTTGTAGACAGTGTACATAATGTCATGTGAATGGGATATTAGCCTGTTGTGCCCTTTCAATTAGCTAAATGTGTTTTGGTTCTATTCTTTATTCAAATCAAGGCCTCTTGGTTGGCCTCACCAAATTGTACAAATCACAATAACCCAGCTCTTCTACTTTTTTTTACCATTGATAACCTCAACAAAAACTGCAACAGCAACTGAGGTTCTGGGAATTACTGATAAGGCCTGTCTGTATACAGCGTTCTACATAACAGCTAGCCTACGTCCCAAATGGCACCCTATTCCCTACACAGTGCACTACTTTCAACCAAAGCCCTATCGGGCACGGTCAAAATGAGTGCACTAAAAAGGGAATAGGGTGCCATTTGGGAGGAAGACACTACTTTATCAATAGATACACACTCCCAGTGTTTAGCCAATACAATCACTTACTCACTCATGCCCCATCATGTCCTTTGTCTTAGCGTAGGGGCAAAGGGAGAGGATTCATTGAATGGGGCACACATGGTCGCAGCAGATTGGACAGTGTGTGTGTATACAGTATGTGTGTGTGTGTCAGGCCAGATTGAACTGAATGCATTAGCGACAACTAGCGAAAGGAGAGCCGCAGCTGTTGGTTGAGGGAAACAGGGGTTAAGTGTGAATTCATGTTCCTTAGCAACCCTCAGTCCCTGCGTCAAAGGCTAGATTTGCGGGAACGGCTCAGGCTTGATAGGGACAGATGCTATTTGTTTGCTAGCAGACAACACATGAATGATATTTGCATTTTAGTGCTATGGTTTATCAGGACAGCATTGTAGGCTACAGTATGATCACTAATACTTCCAAACTCATCTTGGCCTATCTGAATGCAAGTCATTTTTCCATAAAGGATTGCTGTGTTTTATGCTTTCTGAAAGGCTGTCTGTCAATACCTACAGATGTAGGATATTAATTTGACCAGTTTCTAATGCAGGTTGACGTTTCTTGTCATTGGTCTTGTCCTGGATACAGAACTGAGCGATTTCCCTTTAAATAGCCCAGCGGTTAGCTTTTCGGTCTTAATTTAAAGAGGCACTCCAGTCTCCTTTTCACCTCATTCATCACCTGATTTACTTAACAAAAAGCACATCTCAATAGGTGGTCCAGGTATGTCATGACATAACACTAGTGAGGGGTGGGCCTTTCCTCTTTTGTTCTCTATTTCTCCTCAAGCAAGGGGGAGGCCAATGACATCACAGATTCCCATTATTAGACCAACTCCTAGACTGCGCTACTCCTTGAAGTTTTCAGATGTGTCTAAAAAACACTCGTTTGCTCAGAAATATATATATTTTTACCCTTTACTGTCTGTACTTTATTGAATTTATACTTGGGATATTGCTTTTCAATAGTAAAAGTTCAAACATCGCTGAAGGCCATTTTTGAGTTTGGGGATAGGCATTAGGGGCAGTTTGAATGATGAGCGATTGTCACGTTCTGACCTTTATTTCCTGTGTTTTGTATTTAGTTAGTATGGTCAGGGCGTGAGTTGGGTGGGCAGTCTATGTTTGTTTGTGGTCCTTCTGTAGCTCAGTTGGTAGAGCATGGCGCTTGTAACGCCAGGGTAGTGGGTTCGATCCCCGGGACCACCCATACGTAGAATGTATGCACACATGACTGTAAGTCGCTTTGGATAAAAGCGTCTGCTAAATGGCATATATTATATTATTATTATTGTTTTTCTATGTTTTGGTTATTTCTATGTTTCGGCCTAGTATGGTTCTCAATCAGAGGCAGGTGTCATTAGTTGTCTCTGATTGAGAATCATACTTAGGTGGCCTGGGTTTCACTGTGTGTTTGTGGGTGATTGTTCCTGTCTCTGTGTGTGCACCAGATAGGACTGTTTTTGAGTTTTCACATTTCTTGTTTTTGTTAGTTTGTTCATGTGTACCTTAATGTATTAAAAAGTACCATGGACAATTACCACGCCGCGTATTGGTCCTCTGATCCGTTTCGCCTCTCCTCTTCGGAAGAAGAGGAGGAAATTCATTACAGCGATGTTTGAACTTTTACTGTTGAAAAGCAATATCCCAAGTAGAAATACAGTAGCAGTGTGGTTTTATGACTTTATAGCTGTGCCAGCTAGTGACCACTCTGCAGAGCTGCCTCCAGAAGAATATTCACGATGAAAAATTCGAACCTGCGTTTCGCACCGCAAGAAAATAATCCTGCAGCAACAGGAAATGTGAATTATTATGTGGATTATAATTAATGGACATTTTTGTAGGGGTTGATACATTTTTTGCGAAGGGAAAATCAAGTCTGGAATTTCAGAGTGTAAATTACAAACTTTCGATGCCTTTTTAAACCTCGAATACACTACAAGTTTACATTTCTTGTTAAGCAAGACATTTCATGCAACAAAAGAGTGATCAAATTAAGATCCTAGATCTGCATATCTCCATGCCAACAGACAGTGCCCAGGCCTAGCATTACCAGACAAAGATATGGGAAAAAGGTGTATGGGGAAAAGACTGTTTTACCTTATCACTCTCTAGCTGGACTTGTAATGTGCCTGAAGATCTTTGAGTGCCTCAATACAGATGCCATATTTTAAGTTGAGCCAGTTTGCTACAGCAGGAAAATAATCCTGCAGCAACAGGAAATGTGAATTATTATGTGGATTATAATTAATGGATATTTTCTTTGTAGGGGTTGATGCATTTTATATTATGGAAAATCAAGATAGAAATGGAAAAGTTGAAATTACAAATTTTAGAAGCCTTTTTAAACCTTGAATACACTACAAGTTTGCATTTCCTGCAGTACAGGAAAATGATCGTTAACAAAAGAGTGATCAAATTAAGATCCTACGTCTGTACCATGGGAGGATTATTCAGAATGACCAACCTTCCCTGAGAATTCCCCTTCCAGTTCTCAATAGCTGGGCTCCCGAGTGGTGCAGCAGTCTAAGGCACTGCATCTCAGTGCCAGAGGCGTCACTACAGACACCGTTTTAAACCCGGGCTGTATCACAACCGGCTGTGATCAGGAGTTCCATCTTAACTGACTTGTCTAGTTAAATAAATCTAAATTTCCCAATGCCTACAATTTGACCTCAAGTAACATCTGTGGAAGGATGGAAGCATATTGGGTGATGAAGCCAATGATTACGAAGCTCCAAGTCCGGTCATGTGTAACAGGTCCTTCCACCTCATATATGGTGTTGATAGGATTTCACATGCCTAATTTGTGCTCTCGCTGCCATTGGTTACACTCTTAGAAAACAAGGTCGAGAACCTAAAAGGGTTCTTCGGCTGTCCCATAGGAGAACACTTTGAAGAACCCTTTTTGGTTCCAGGTAGAACAGTATTGGGTTCAATGTAGAACCCTTTCCCCAGAGGGTTCTACATGGAACCTGAAAGAGTTCTACCTGGAACAAAAAAGTGTTCTCCTATGGGGACAGCCAAAGAACCCTTTTTTTTCTGAGAGTGTATATTTCGAGTTGAGGGTACAATTCCTACAGTATAACAGTGAGCTGAAAAAGCCCAATTATGGTAATTGTTTTGGTGATGTTCTGTGTGCGCACATAGTTTACACATGGAGCCACTCTCCTATTCAAGCTCTGCATTGAAACATTGTTTATAATGATGAATACCTCAATTTGATTCCATTAGCCAAAGATGATTAATTCACTGTTAGCGAGCTATTTTCGAAGGCAAAAAGCGAGCTTGGAGCCTAAGTTCAGTGTCCAGTTTGATTGATTTCTTTCTGTACACAAGAGAGGTAACTATATGAATCAGGTAGAGAGGAATGTGAGACACAAGGGGTATTTCAATCAAATCAAATGTTATTTGTCACATGCTTTGTAAACTAGCAGTGAAATGCTTACTTACGGGCCCTTCCCAACAATGCAGAGAAAGAAAATAGAGAAATAATAGAACGGAATAACACATAATAATAAATACACAGTGAGTAACGGTAACTTGGCTATATATACGGGGTACCAGTACTGAGTCAATGTGCAGGGATACAAGGTAATTGAGGTAGATACTGTGTGTACATATACAGAGCATTTGGAAAGTATCCAGACCCCTTGACTTTTCCACATTTTGTTACGTTACAGCCCCTCATCAATCTACACACAATTACCCATAACGACAAAGTAAAACAGCTTTTTAGACATTGTTACACATGTATTAAAAATAAAACACTGAAATATTATATTGACATAAGCATTCAGACCCTTTGGCAGCGATTAGAGCCTTGAGTCTTTTTGGGTATGACACTACAAGCTTGGCAAGTTTCTCCCATTCTTATCTGCAAATCCTATCAAGCTCTGTCAGGTTGGGTGGGGAGCGTCGCTGCAGAGCTATTTCCAGGTCTCTCCAGAGATGTTCAAGTCCAGGCTCTGGCTGGAGGACATTCAGAGACTTGACCTGAAGCAACTCCTGTGTTGTCTTGGCTGTGTGCTTAGGGTTGTTGTCCTGTTGGAAGGTGAACCTTCATCCCAGTCTGAGAGTCTGAGCACTCTGGAGCAGCTTTTAATCAAGGATCTCTCTGTACTTGGCTCCGTTCATCTTTCCCTCGAGCCTGACTAGTAGCCCAGTCCATTCTGCTGAAAAACATCCCTACAGCATGATGCTGCCACCACCAGGCTTCACCGTAGGGATGGTGCCAGGTTATCCTCCAGACATGATGCTTGGCATTCAGGCCAAAGAGTTCAATCTGGGTTTCATCAGATCAGAGAATCTTGTTTCTCATGGTCTAAGAGTCCTTAAGGGGCCTTTTGGCAGTCTCCAAGCGGAATGTTGTGCCTTTTACTGAAGAGTGGCTTCCGCCTGGCCACTCTACCATAAATTGGTGGAGTGCTGCAGAGATGGTTGTTCTTCTGGAAGGTTCTCCCATCTCCACAGAGGAACTCCGGAGCTCGGTCAGAGTGACCAACGGGTTCTTGGTCACTTCCCTGACCAAGGCCCTTCTCCCCCGATTGCTCAGTTTGGCCGGCGGCCAGCTCTAGGAAGAGTCTTGATGGTTCCAAACTTCTTCCATTTAAAAATGCTGGAGGCCACTCTTTTCTTGGGGACCTTCAATGCTGCAGAAATGTTTTGGTACCCTTCCCCAGATATGTGCCTTGACACAATCCTGTCATGGAGCTCTACAGACAATTCCTTCAACCTCATGGATTGGTTTTTGCTCTGACATGCACTGTCAAATGTGGGACCTTATACAGACAGGTGTGTGCCTTTCCAAATCATGTCCAATCAATTCAATTTACCACAGAGTAATGACTTCCTGGTTGTATGTATCAGGCACTTTCAGTTATAACGGTGATTCATATGATTGCACTTGAGTCCTCATAATGGTATTGTCCACATAAAACAGAATTTGTCATCATAATACTATTGTCTTCATAATACACATGTTATTAGTCATCATAATACTAGTGTCTTCATAATACACATGGTACTAGTCATCATAATACTATTGTCTTCATAATACACATGTTATTAGTCATCATAATACTAGTGTCTTCATAATACACATGGTACTAGTCATCATAATACTATTGTCTTCATAATGGCCTCACAAGTGAATCCTTAAAGACATTGGAGGGGGGCTAAACGGCTAAACCGGTGCAGATAAAGAAAAGCTCTCCAGTCGGTGTACCAAACGTTTATCAATTTTCAAAGAATAATTCATTTCCCATTGTTCCTCAACTGCAGTGTGTGATATACAACTTTCTAGCTCCGAGTCTCGACTTTCATCAATGTAAAAAACACCATTTCAAATGTTGCTACATAGGACCGAATCAAGGTGGTGGGTCACATATGAACATTTGGTTACCGCCCAAACCTATTGTCTTCAGAAAACACATGGTACTAATCATAATACTATAATGTCTTCATAATACACATGGTACTAAACATAATACTATAATGTCTTCATAAAACACATGGTACTAATCATAATACTATAATGTCTTCATAATACACATGGTACTAATCATAATACTATAATGTCTTCATAATACACATGGTACTAATCATAATACTATAATGTCTTCATAATACACATGGTACTAATCATAATACTATAATGTCTTCATAATACACATGGTACTAGTCCTCATAATACTATAATATCTTCATAATACACATGGTACTAGTCATCATAATACTATAATACCTTCATAATACACATGGTATTAGTCATCATAATACTATTCTCCTTATAATACACAGTTACGATTCCACAAGAAAACAGGTATTGTGTCATACTATCCTCGCACAATGTGCCAATCAAAGCATAATGAAGCCATAAACAGAATCGCTGTGGCAACATAGGGCAAGCAGGATTCTAAGAATGCAGGGACAATGGAGCTTGCCAGGGTGTCTAACAGCAACTGAGACCCACAGCAAAGCAACATAACCTCCCCTCTCTCCTCTTCATTGAAGTGTGGGCTGGGTGTTAGCCTAGCAGTTAAGAGGTTCGGCCAGTAACCCAAGAAGTTGCTGGTTCGATTCCCAAGCTGACTAGGTGAAATCTGTCGAAGCGCCCTTGAGCAAGGCACTTATCCCTAATTGCTCCTGTTAGTCGCTCTATATAAGAGCGTCTGCTAAATGACAAAAAATAAAAAATAAATACAAACTAATGAGGTTACTAAGTGTAAATGTGTAAACAACATATTGGTAATATAAGTTAGACTGAGGTATACGAGGCTGAGGTTACTAAGTGTAAATGTGTAAACAACATATTGGTAATATAAGTTAGACTGAGGTATATGAGGCTGAGGTTACTAAGTGTAAATGTGTAAATGTGTAAACAACATACTGGTAATATAAGCTAGACTGAGGTATACGAGGCTGAGGTTACTAAGTGTAAATGTGTGAATGACAGCTGCTATGACAGAGATACAGATCAAGTGCATAAAACCCAAGACTATCCTCTTGGGTTTACAGGTAGGAAGAGAACACTGCCAATGATACTGTAGCTATGGCTGCCTTATGCTCTACGGCTCTTCTAACTGGGCGCCATGGCAGCTCATATGTTTGTGGTAACCTAGGCTACCTCGTCTGCTGCTAGGCAACGACATGACAATACCATTGATTTGCACTTGATAGATGCAAGGCCCGAGAGTTTTCAAGATAAAAATATTTTCAAGATAACAAAAGGAAAACGATTGGAAAGAAGGGAGAACTATTCCTGTGTGCAATTCCACACAAAATATAAACAAAATGTACTATCAACACAAGCTAAATGTGCCGACATTGCAAGCTCCATTCTCAAATAGCCTTTCCCTCTGCTTCAACCGAGACTGTGTCAGCTGAATAATTTAGACACCATCATCATGGTGTCATGACGGCCTGAGAGTGCAAGGTGAGCTGTCCAACTTAATAAATACCTCACGTCAGGACTCTCGTCTCGCTAAGTCGCTCACCTGAGCTCACCCATGTTGCCACATTCCCCCAGAGAACAGTGTTACGCAGCTGCAATAAGTAATAACCATTTTCAATTCGATATGACAATAGTGCTTTGTGGAGGAGCCTGGTGAGAGTATATTGATTGCAAGCAGGATGCTATTTTTACTGACGCACAAATGCACGCATGCACACACACACAAACACACACACAAACACAAAGTTGTTATGTGCCGCCTCGAAGGTGACCTGTCAAGTCAAGAGGAATATGACGAACAGGGGTATGTGCATTGTCACAAAGTGTATATAATAATAATATAATAATAATATAATAATATAATATGTGTGTGTGTGTGTGACACTATGTGTGTGTTGACTTACGTTAACCCAGTTTGGATCCACAGGGAGGGAGACACTGGTGGCACGATCACTATACGGTCACCAACCACCAATGCCACTTGACCCCCTAGACATATATTCCTGTCACACCATGGCAAGAGGCCATGATTAAAGACACTGGGCACTACTCTGTTAGTAGACCCTGTCTTACTGCTCTCTCTCTATTCCTACTTGTTTCATTCTAATTAATTCTCTCTCTCTCTCTCTCTCTCTCTCTCTCTCTCTCTCTCTCTCTCTCTCTCTCTCTCTCTCTCTCTCTCTCTCTCTCTCTCTCTCTCTCTCTCTCTCTCTCTCTCTCTCTCTCTCTCTCTCTCTCTCTCTCTCTCTCTCTCTCTCTCTCTCTCTCTCTCTCTCTCTCTCTCTGTGTGTGTCTCCCTCTGTGTGTGTCTCCCTCCATTGACTTGATACAGACGATATGTGTAATACGACTTTAGCCGTTAATCATGAACAGCCTCTTGGCCTCTGCATGATGAGTGATCTGTGTGCATTTCTTCAGTCCCATGACTATATCCAAATTAAATTTTATGTTCGCAGGACAAGGTGAGATACGGAACATTGATAAGACATTCACACCAATCAGCAGCTCGTATTTGGAGACTGAGCTTCCAATAGAGGATAACATTCTCTCTCTCTCACACACACACACACACACACACACACACACACACACACACACACACACACACACACACACACACACACACACACACACACACACACACACACACACACACACACGATCAAGGGTGAAAGGCTGGCCCACTTATTAAACATTGATTTCTCATCTCAACTCAACTCTTCAGTATCTCTCTTCCTCTCTTCCTATCCACAGTGGCAGTTCTATTTTAAAGAATGTACTAACTTACACTCAAAGTCTAGGGCCACTCAAACCTCATTAAAAACACAGTGACACACACACAGACGCACGCACGCACGCACGCACACACGATCAAGGGTGAAAGGCTGGCCCACTTTGAGTCGATAAAGAGCCTCAACAAGTGCTCCCAACACATTCAGCAGAGAACTCCATTACACAATCAAGCCCCAACACAACACTGTCCTGATGTGTTCTGCTACAGAACTGACTTTACTGCTTTTTCACCACTTCACACTTTAGCCTATACACAGAAACTCCTTCACTTAAAATCATACAGAAAGTTAGATTTCAGCTAACGCCTTTCATATAGATACAGCAAGTGCAGTGTAAAACCAAGAAACGAGGCCTTTGACCTTGTCAGTGAGAAGTCACACACACACACACACACACATTCTGATGTCCTGTCCTGTTGTCTCAGGCACTACTGTGTCCTTATCTACCTAATTGGATTCATCAATGGGCTTTAATTAGACCTGACTCCTGGGAGGCTGTGAGGGACTTGATGTCCGTATGGTGGAGGTAAGCCACTCCACAGCTACAGGTCCAGACAACTAAGTCAACATGTGTTATCTAGACAAGGCCTTTAGTAACCTGATCCAATGCATTGCAGCAGCACTGTGTTTTTATTCAACTGTATATTGAGGCGTCAGGTAGCCAAGTGGTTGGAGAGTTGGGGCAAATCTGTCGTTCAGCCCCTGAACAAGGCAGTACATAAGAATTGGTTATTAACTGACTTGCCAAGTTAAATAAAGGTTAAATAAAAAAATAAAATGGTATTTATTATATTACTTGGGTGGATGTGATTGTATGTGTTATTAGATGAGTTCTGACCTACATGTGTGACAACCCATAGACTTGAATAATAGAACATATAACTTACGCTCAATGATAAACGATGCAGTGTTTTCTGAATTACAGCCTTGCAGAAATGGACTTGTTTCCCCTTGCACTGAAGGGTCCCAGTGCAATGAATACATGTCATGTTTATTGTTAAAATACCATTTCATAGGCCCACGGAATCCTTTAAAATGTTGTTCTTTAGAGACATTGACTGTAATTCTGGGACTTGGCAATAAGGCTGTGGAGAGGATGAGCTAAGCTGTGATAGCCCACATACAGTAAACACAAATTGATTTATTGATTGGCTTGGTTGGCCCACTAACAGCACAGCTGGATATGACTGACTTCCCCCAGTGCACAGAGTGGGGGAACCCCCACACCAATGTGAGACAACTGAAATATGGGGGGGGCGCAACTTTCTTACAAACTGCGTCTGCAGTTATTATCATCAACAGAAGGCGACTGAGGAAGTACGCAAACGATGGTATCAACGTGGAAACGGACAAGGGATGATAGACGAATAATGACATCAGCAGGTTTTCCTATAAATTGCTATAAATGATTTAACTGCAATTAATACAAAATGTATCGAATCGACCTAAAGGAAAAGCTTTAATGTTTGTATTTCTACTTTAACACTGATCAAAGGGAAATATATATACAGGGGAATAGCCTTCTGTAGCCTAGCAAATGTATGCAAATGTCTATAATGAACTGTCTCTGGTGTGACATCTGTGTGACATCAGAATTTGGGTAGCCTACCTGATACACACGTAACATTATTTTACGCGACAGGAATTGCACTCTCCAACTATTCTCCATTGCATTACAAATTGAACGAAACTATAACCTACAGTGTGTACAGTATAAGCAATGGTGACGTGATCTATGAGTGTATCTAAATGTTATTTTTCCTTACCGTACAAGGCATTTCGCGTTATCTGGCCTCCCATGACTACAATTCCAGTCGGCAGCCCTTATATCCCAGCTCTCAATATTCAAACACTTGCGGTGTTGATGCACAATCCAACGCCGACAACATGATTGGAGGCTACATCCAGAGCGGTCGTTCTTTCTCCCGATTGGAATATAAACACAGTGCACTCCAGGTCCCCTAAGCACCAAGCAGAGCGGTAGTGAAGGCTGCTCCTCCATTCACTGTGCGCTCTCAGTGCCTTGAGCCCCACTCACACACAGACATTTACATAAAAGGTGGAGTCAAGACAAAGCGTCATTGACGCACTCGCTGCCAGTTTCCAACAATCATAAAGGATACGAGTAACATGGACACTTGGACAATTTCAGGGTAGGCTTTACCCTATAATATAATTTAATAAAATACAATCCAACATTGCGTTGCCTTCCGGAGAGAATTTGTCTTGCAAATCATTTTAAAGCACTGTCAATCTAAAACGAAGATGTGCATTGTATACAATGGAGAGTGTGGACAGACTAGCCAGACTACGTGAGAGCTATAGGCTATGCTGGAGCTCTCGTTCTATGGGCTTATCTCTCACAGTGTCCTCCCCTCTCTCTCATGAGTAACCACACTATGTTTGGGTCCAGAGTGGGGCAGAGGAACCAAGTGGTCACATTCTTTACCCTCAGCACTCTGCCTTTCACCTCAAGTGAGTCCCTTCTTCTTCCTGTTGTGCCTCGGGGCCCCTCTGCCCCTGGCAGACAGCCTGGGTGACCCCTCAAGAGTCACGCCTCTGACTTAAGCTGTCATCACGTATCCACGGTGACATCGGAGCCCCTCCGCCTCGGAGTAGTTTACATTAGCCTCAAGGATGCTCGCTGCTTAGATATCTCTTAAGGGTGATAATGGCTTTGTGAATGACAGATGTAAGTGATATTGGCAAAAAGGGTGAATGAAAAGGCTTCTATCGGGGGTTGGGGTGGGTGGTGGGGGATCTTGGGAAGGCAACCAATGTTAAGAATAGTTGAACGCATATAGGCCTACTATCTTGACCTTCTGTGTTGTATAATGAATGAAAAATACCCCTCCAATCAATCATTCATGATTGACACGTGCCACCGCTATTGCAATTGACTGAAAAAAGAAGGATTAGCGAACCAACCTTATAGAGCCTATTAAATGACTAGTGTATTCTAATTCCTAATTCTATGGAGCCAACACTGTTCAAAATAAGACATTTCGATCTATGCTGGGGAATTCTATTCATTTTACCCAGTGAGACATGGCATTGTTGTGTGAGGGTGGTGTCATAAAGGTTCCCTTTGGAGTATTCAGAGGAGAGTGATGAAAACAACTGGTTAGCTAAGCCCTTCTTGTTTGAGTTGAAAACATTACCATTGAATCATGCTGACAATAATATTTACCATTTCCCTCTGTAACGATTACGGCTACGTAACCATAACAAACACTTGAGGCGAGATGGTGACATCAATCTCAACTAAATCAGGGCCGCAAACCGAAGGTTCGTTTTTGTAGATCATACTCACACATGGTGTGCACATTTTGAATATAAACATAAATGCATGGAGTCCTAATTAAATGGTTGGAATGAATTGGAGGGGAGTTTTCATTGGCCTGGATGCTCCCACAGGACCACCGGGCCGAAATAAGTAAGAATGGGGGTGTGTGTGTGAGTGAATGAGGAAAGCTGGTGTTGTCTGACAGGACTCAGTTTCAACTGTTTGTCATGTCACCAATTGAGGTCGCGCTAGTTCCTAGGGTGATCATGCCAAGCTTGACCAAAAACCAGGTCCCATGAACGGACTCGGACCGACTTCCTGCCTGCTTTCCCTTGTAGGCCGTCATGTCTTCTTAAAGATAGATGCTAAATGTAGCCTAATAACAGTTCAACACCGGTTCAACACTTCCTTCAATTTCCTGACATTCATGACACGCTCGGCGAAAATCACTTCTGTCCATTGTCTTCCTGTTTTTAAGGACAAGACCTCCTCCATGCGTGCCATTCTAATCTTTTAAGTGAGCCTCTTTGACCATGGCCCTCAGTCCTATATCTGTTACATGACTAAGTCTGTAAAGTTGGGTTCTTTGTGAATCCGAGCGTAAATACTGTATCCTTACATGACTCACTAAAATAAATAAAAGTGGTCTGGTTCTGGGATGTTGACTTACAGGTACTGTCACGGCAGATTTCCACTTCCTCTGAAGAGGTGAAACAAGGATTGGACCAATACGCAGCGTGGTAGGTGTCCATGGTTTTTAATAAGAAAAACTCAACATGAACACAAAAACAATAACCGTGAACTAACCGAAACAGTCCCGTGTGCCACAAACACTGACACAGGAAACAATTACCCAACCAAATACCCAAAGAATATGGCTGCCTAAATATGGTTGCCAATCAGAGACAACGATAGACAGCTGCCTCTAATTGAGAAACAATCTAGGCAAACCATAGACATACAATTTACCTAGACAGGGTACAGCCCCATAAACATACAAACCCCTAGACCAGCCGAAACACATAAAACCCCCATGTCACATCCTGACCTAACCAAAATAATAAAGAAAACAAAGATAACTAAGGCCAGGGCGTGACAGGCACTCTCATGACAGCCCCCCACACACACACACAAGCACACTCACTCCAACAGAAACTCACTTTTGTTTTAGTGTCTTTGGGAAAGCTTTATGCTCCTTATTGTCTTGACTCAGAGGGTAAGCCCTGACAGCCCTGGCTCGTTCCATTATTAAGTACACCAGCTGTCCTGGTACGTCCTATCCCACAACATATTTTTGGGCTACGTCCTGTTTAGCCTCAGCAGTGATTGCCAAACACACACATACACGCGCGCATGCACACACACACACACACACACACACACACACACACACACACACACACACACACACACACACACACACACACACACACACACACACACACACACACACACACACACACACACACACACACACACACACACACACACACACACACACACACAGAGTTTAGGATTTATGACTACTCCATTGTGTGTTTGTTATCTGTGGTTGCACCAGACTACAGGCGGTGAGAATTGTATGTCCATAATAATGGGAATATGGGTTGAGAATACTGGCTTCAGTACATCTGTCATTCTCAAATAAAATAAAAAGAAAGATAGAATCATGAATAGGTCTTTTTGTTGATTAGTTTGAATATTTTCTGCCTTTGTTAATTATCTAAAAGATATTGAGGTTGTGTCTCAGGTCAACGTGATTGACTGTGCCTAGTGATTTGTTTAAAATGGATACTTCCTATGGGAAATTAGCCTTAGTGTAGACAAAGATGCAAGCACGCACGTGCGCACACACACACACACACACACACACACACACACACACACACACACACACACACACACACACACACACACACACACACACACACACACACACACACACACACACACACACACACACACACACACACACACACACTACCTAAAGGAGAACATGCACAGTGTTAAGTTACACTGTATGCTAACAGAATGTCAGTTGATCATTAACTGTCTGCTTCCTAGTTATGCTACAAGAACAAACACGTTTGTTGGCTTCTGGCAGTTTGGTTGTTTGCAAATCAAATGTCCCACATCTGCTACCGGTGAAAAGGTTCAAACAAATAAAGATATGAGGGTATCTGTGGGAATTGATTGGCGATGTTTGACTGATGATTTTAATTTCCAATATAAGGATCAGGCCTCATCGCTGTGCTAAAGTGTCTGATTCAGTTGATGACATTATCTGGTATATTACAATAAGGGGACATTAACCTTGTGGGAGGTATCTGTACCTTGATCAGTCGATCAGTCGATTCTGTTACCAGTCTGTACCAAATCTAGAACGGTTTGATAGATCAAGAACAGACGGTCCTTTATGATGTCAAACTATAGCTGAACAAACATCAGCACATCATTTTAATGGCACCTGGAAACCAGTTGGACATGTTTCCAAGAAAAACGTAGCATTCTGCTGCAGCCTGGGTTATTATATTAGCATAATCCTGCCCTCCACATACAGACACACATCTTCTCCCACCTCCTGACCTAACACACACACACACACACACACACACACACACACACACACACACACACACACACACACACACACACACACACACACACACACACACACACACACACACACACACACACACACACACACACACACACACACACACACACACACACACACACACACAGAGCAGGGTCTGCCACCTATCCCTGAGTGCCTGGTGAAATGGAATAGGACAGCAGATGCTTAAGGGGGAACGTTGGACCTGGTCTCCTGCGGACCGTATTGTCTGACTCTGAGAGGGCCGTGTGACGCGTGTGGTGCCTTTTCAGAGCCAGCCTCCAGCGTCCAATCACTGGGCCATGTGCAACATATTACTAGGTTACACTACAACATTATATGATCTGAGAAAGAGGGGATGAGAGAAAGAGAGAAGAATGGAATGGCTATCAAGTAAACATTATGTCACTATGTACGGAACATTAAAAATGATTATATTGTAGCAAAACCATATGGTAATAAAAACGCAATTTAATATTTTACAATGATCATATGATCTGAAAGATACAGGTAACCAAAATGAAGTGTCTTAATAGGGCGTTGGCCACCACAGTCTGCCAGAACAGCTTCAATGCGCCTTGGCATAGATTCTGCAAGTGTCTGGAACTCTATTGGAAATGCGACACCAGTCTTCCACAAGAAATTCCATCATTTGGTGTTTTGGTGGTGGAAAACTGTCTCAGTGCAGCTCTAGAATCTCCCATAAGTGCCGTTGCTTGAGTTGATCTCATTGGGTTGAGATCTGGTGACACACACACACACACACACACACACACACACACACACACACACACACACACACACACACACACACACACACACACACACACACACACACACACACACACACACACACACACACACACACACACACACACACACACACACACACACACACACACACACACACACTATGCTCCTTTGAGACCCCTCTTTCAATGTCACTGAGATCTCTTCTTCTAGCCATGGTAGCCAGAAATAATGGGAAACTGGTCATTTTTATACATGACCCTAAGCATGATGGGATGTTAATTGCTTAATTAACTCAGGAACCACACCTGTGTGGAAGCACCTGCTTTCAATAGACTTTGTATCCCTCATTTGCTGAAGTGTTTCCTTTATTCGGGCAGTTACCTGTACATCGCCTAATTTGACTCAGACATCAAGTCGGTGATCTTAGTAATCATGTAAGGATAACCAAGACAACTCAATAAGATAGCAGCACAAATTATAGCCAGTGTATACTATTATAGCCAGTGTATACTATTATAGCCAGTGTATACTATTATAGCCAGTGTATACTATTATAGCCAGTGTATACTATTATAGCCAGTGTATACTATTATAGCCAGTGTATACTATTATAGCCAGTGTATACTATTATAGCCAGTGTATACTATTATAGCCAGTGTATACTATTATAGCCAGTGTATACTATTATAGCCAGTGTATACTATTATAGCCAGTGTATACTATTATAGCCAGTGTATACTATTATAGCCAGTGTATACTATTATAGCCAGTGTATACTATTATAGCCAGTGTATACTATTATAGCCAGTGTATTATCTTGGGAATAATAGACGATGCAGGGAAAGCACGCATTTACTGTAGATTTTCCAAATTTATAAGCAAATTCATACTTTCTCATCTTTTGGTTGCTTTTTGGTTGCTAGAAACGCATCCCAGTCGTTCGATCAGACCATATTATCAATCAATCAATCAAATTTTATTTATATAGCCCTTCGTACATCAGCTGATATCTCAAAGTGCTGTACAGAAACCCAGCCTAAAACCCCAAACAGCAAGCAATGCAGGTGTAGAAGCACGGTGGCTAGGAAAAACTCCCTAGAAAGGCCAAAACCTAGGAAGAAACCTAGAGAGGAACCAGGCTATGTGGGGTGGCCAGTCCTCTTCTGGCTGTGCCGGGTGGAGATTATAACAGAACATGGCCAAGATGTTCAAATGTTCATAAATGACCAGCATGGTCAAATAATAGTAAGGCAGAACAGTTGAAACTGGAGCAGCAGCGTGGCCAGGTGGACTGGGGACAGCAAGGAGTCATCATTTCAGGTAGTCCTGGGGCATGGTCCTAGGGCTCAGGTCAGTTGAAACTGGAGCAGCAGCATGGCCAGGTGGACTGGGGACAGCGAAGAGCCATCATGTCAGGTAGTCCTGGGGCATGGTCCTAGGGCTCAGGTCCTCCGAGAGAGAGAAAGAAAGAAGGAGAGAATTAGAGAACGCACACTTAGATTCACACAGGACACCGAATAGGACAGGAGAAGTACTCCAGATATAACAAACTGACCCTAGCCCCCCGACACAAACTACTGCAGCATAAATACTGGAGGCTGAGACAGGAGGGTTCAGGAGACACTGTGACCCATCCGAGGACACCCCCGGACAGGGCCAAACAGGAAGGATATAACCCCACCCACTTTGCCAAAGCACTGCCCCCACACCACCATATTATCCTTCTTGCATGATTTCTGTCTCGTCCAGAAAATCAATGGGGCTCAGAGGTAATAGCACAGTGTCTTAGAGTTCAATCAGTACAGCATGTGGTATATCCCACCATAATACAATCAACCCTAAACCCTCGTCTTGTCAGTGTATATTACACCACTATCCAACATGCCCGAGAGGGCGGACGACTCCGTGACATTTATTAGCGAAGGTGAAAGTTTGAGCCGATTACGTGTCTTGTGTAACATAGTTGTCATCGGGACTGAGGGAAGGGAAGTGGAGAGGTGATAATAAGATCTGTCAGTCTTCTTTAATATCGTGCGGAGTCGCCAGGTGGATTATTGTTAAGAAACGGAGTATTGTCTCCGGCAATGCAACAGAGAATGTCACTTCCATGCCTATGGGGCTACAGTGAAATGTGTTGGTGTGGAGGGATATCTCAAAATATGTTACGGAAACAGTATGCGGGTTTTAGTGGACGGAATGACTTTGGGACATAACTTGTTTCTCCGTAATATAGTACAGTACCTATTCTAAGGCCCAAGGTTCAGTCATGTGTGACTGTTTCAAACGTATTTCAGTAACTTGTTTAATCGAATCAACTGAATTACTGAAATTCTTGATTGACACATATTAGTATCAAAACCGTGTCAAAACACACGTTTGAGGTTAACTGTTGCAGGAACCTAGTATTGTAGAGACTAAAACCACAAAGGCCCTACATCGTCCTCTTTCCTTTTCCCACTAGGCCTACACTAGATACATGTGGCTGTAATTCCTCACCAAATATACCAAGACGGCTTTAAATTGCAGTTCCGATCATAATAGAGTGTTTATTGTTCGTTACAATAGTATAATGCAGAACAGCTGTTCCAACCGGGAAACATATTTTCATACATTTGCTTGAAAGGACGACA